>NC_073624.1:144750617-145053647 GCF_029407905.1 Bubalus kerabau | reverse complement strand
ATGCTATCTAGGTTGGTCATAACTTTTCTTCCAAGGAGTAAATGTCTTTTAATTTCATGGCTGCAGTCACCATCTGCAGTGATTTTGGAGCCCCAAAAAATAAAGCCTGACACTGTTTCCACTGGTTCCCTCTCTATTTCCCATGAAGTGATGGGACCAGATGCCATGATCTTCATTTTCTGAATGTTGAGTTTTAAGCCAACTTTTTCACTCTCCTCTTTCACCTTCATCAAGAGGCTTTTTAATTCCTCTTCACTTTCTGCCATAAGGGTGGTGTCATTTGCATATCTGAGGTTATTGATATTTCTCCCAGCAATCTTGATTCCAGCTTGTGTTTCTTCCAGTCCAAAGTTTCTCATGATGTACTCTGCATATAAGTTAAATAAGCAGGGTGACAATATACAACCTTGACGTACTCCTTTTCCTATTTGGAACCAGTCTGTTGTTCCATGTCCAGTTCTAACTCTTGCTTCCTGACCTGCATACACATTTCTCAAGAGGTCAGGTAGTCTGGTTGTGATGTGGATGTAAATAATTCTTGTAATATGAAGCCTAAAGTTAATAGGAGATATGACATGAGTGCAAAATAATCCTTCATTGAGTGTTGATTAGGTTCAGGATGAAGTGATTTTACCAATAATTTTTTTTTTAATTTTTAAACTTTTTTTTTTTACTGGAGTAGAACAAATTAACAATATTATGATAGTTTCAGGTGGACAGTCAAGCAACTCAGCCATACATATATATGTATCCATTCTTCCCCAAGCTCCCCTCCCATCCAGAATGACACATAACATTGAGCAGAATTCCCTCTGCTATACTGTAGATCCATGTTGGTTATCCATTTTATTTTTATTTATTTATTTAAATGTATTTATTTTTTAATTGAAGGATAATTGCTTTACAGAATTGTGTTGTTTTCTGTCATACCTCAACATGAATCAGACATAGGTATACATATAGCACGGAGAAGGCAATGGCACCCCACTCCAGTACTCTTGCCTGGAAAATCCCATGGATGGAGGAGCCTGGTAGGCTGCAGTCCATGGGGTCGCTAGGAGTCAGACACGACTGAGTGACTTCACTTTCACTTTTCACTTTCATGCATTGGAGAAGGAAATGGCAACCTACTCCAATGTTCTTGCCTGGAGAATCCCAGGGACAGGGGAGCCTGGTGGGCTTCCATCTCTGGGGTCGCACAGAGTCGGACACGACTGAAGCGACTTAGCAGCAGCAGCAGCATACATATAGCAGAGTGTGCATATCAATCCCAAACTCCCTAAATATCTCTTCCCCCATCCTTCCCTGCTGGCAACCTAACTTTGTCCTCCAGGTCTTTGAGTCTGTTTCTATTTCATAAAAAAGTTCATTTGTATCATTGAAGATTCCACATATAAGGGATGTTTTATGATATTTCTTAAAGTGATATTACTTTTGATTAATATACCCAGAATAGGTTCATGAACATGAAATAATGAATTAAGATTAGGAACAGTGAAGTGGAACAAATTTTGAAAGTAGGGGGATGAGTTTAGTTTTGAATCCTTAGTTTAAGAAAACACTATTCTGGTTAGGTGAATTTTATTGTTAGAGATAAGTGTAGAGATACAGGGGGAGTATCTTCCAAAATGTAATATTAGAAACAGTCAAGGGAATGAGAATCAAAAAGAGGAGTGAAAATTTCAAGAATACTTCTATTTATGGAAATGATGAGCCAATGAAGGAGTAAGAAATGTAGTCTGAATGTAAGAAGCAAACCAGTGAGTGCTAAATTACAAACAGTAACCAAAGAAAAAGAAGTCCTGGATGAAGTTGGAAGTGATGAGAAACTGCCATTTTCAAAGCTCCAGACCCAAAGTTCTGACCTTGGAAGACAGAGAGATTTGTCTGAATATCATACCAAGCTTGAGGACTTTCTAGAACTTGAAAGTACACAAGAGGAAAGTTACAGTGCTTAGCATATTGTAAGTAAAAATCTTGCTTTTAAAATGTATGTATTTCTTACATTTGAAAATAAATAACGAGATAAATATTTTCCAAACAAGTTGTACATGTGTGCCATTTTAATATGTTACAATGTCATTTCTTATTGAAAAAAAGTCTTAGATTTTGTTGACTGAAATATATGATGCTTGTCAAATTGAGTTCACCACTGTTCCAGATAAATGTACAAATAAATAAGATACATTTAATATGTTAATTAAATTTCAAGACAAATCCCCAAGCTAATCCATTATTCCTCTCAAACTATTTTAACACTCCTAGGCACCTCTTTCTCTGACATGAATTATTAATAAACAACTCTTCTTTTAATGCTAAATTATACTTCATTAACTTTTTTCTTGAAACAGAAATATATGTCTTAAAATATATATTTTTAAATTCTCACACATTTATGTTTGATAAAATGACACATTTGGTTTCAAATGACACATACATTTCCCCCCATTACTTGAATGAATAGAGACATTCCTTATTCTTCATCAACATTATATGAGGCAATTTTCCAAAATAATATTTATGACTAGTATTTTCTAACAAGTATAAAAGCTTTTTAAAATAAAACTCAATTCAGGAATAGAGAATTTTGTATTCCAACTGCTTGATTTTATTGAAGTGTTAATAAGCAATTTGAAAGAATAAAAAGTAACTGCTCTGATGAACAATGGTAAGATTATTCTATCATCTTTATTTAATATTTTATAGTCAAAAATATTGACAAGGTTATTTCATAGAGTGTAAAATCCATGTCCTAAGTTAACAATAAATGAATGCCATCTGATTTTTAGAACACAATATAAAAATAAATCTGTTGAAGATTATTTTACACACACACACACACACACCTACACATTTCTACACCTCCCCTTACATAATATGCATTAGAAGAATTATAGCTTTTGTAAATGTAAGGGTTCAAACTCCATTCCCAGTAACATAATTAACTGGAAATATAATGAAATCTCTCTAATATAACCCTCTTAGAATTGTTGTAATGTATGTATTTAAAATTGAGATGATGCAAAATTAATGCAATTTTTGGAAGCCATTTTTTCCCCCTAAAACTCATTAATCCATAGGGATAAAGTGATTTGAAAAACTATATTTTCTTGAGTTTATCTACTAGTCTCAGGCTATGTAGAGACTGGGGTTTACCAAGAAAAGATAAAAAGGTCAAATAATGAAGTCAAGGCTATGAGCAGATCGAAAGTTTGGGGCGTCCAAATGGAGCTAAGACTCCAGAGACACAAAGCCCTCTGTGAGAGGAGCTTGATCATGAAGATGTATGCATGTCCCAGGTTTGGTTCTGGGAGGAGCAGGAAAAAATAGTACTGTAAAACTTTTGAACTAAAAATTTGCATTTCTGGATTTAAGATTAAAATCCAGTTACCTTAATGATCCCAAACCCAAACTAAAAATTATAAAGAACCTTCTAATTGGTAGTACTATCAAGTCCAAGACAGAAACAGAGGTAAATACTCTGTAGAAGGAAATACTTTAATTCAAACCTCAATACTGTCTTGATTAGTATAGCTTTATAGTGAGTCTTCAAAGTTTTTATTATGAGTCCTTCAAGTGCATTAAAATTGTTTTGCCTTTCTGTAGAATTTAAATGAGATCTAAAATTAAAAACAAAGTTTCTGCTATTTTGACTAGGATTGAATTAAATATAACCATACTGAATCTTTTTTTTTTTTTTTTTTTTTTTTTTATTTATTTGGCCATGCCGGGTCTTTGTTGTGGCAGGCAGGGTCTTCAGTTGTGGCATGTGAACACTTAGTTGAGGCATGTGGGATCTAGTTCCCTGACCAGGGATCGAACCTGAGCCTCTTCCATTGGAAGCCTGAAGTCTTAGCCACTCGACTGCCAGGGAAGTCCCCATACTGAATCTTAAAACCCATTAAAATTATTACATATTTAGGCCTTGATGATTGTCTTTCATCAGTATTTTCTATTTTTAAGTGTACAGATCACATAGAAATTTTGTTTAATTTATACCCAAGTGTTTTCTTGTTGGTACTTTGTAAATGATATTTGTTTTATAATTTGGATTCAATGCTTATTGCTAGTATATAGAAATGCAATTGAATTTTTAATATTTTGTAGCTTGCAAACTTCACATATAGCTTCTGTAAATTTATTGTAGATTCATGGATTTTCATTGTAGATAATATCATATGTGAATTGAAAGAGTTTTATTTCTTCCTTTCTAATCTGGATGCATTTTGCTTCTTTGTACTGCCTTATTGCAATAGTTAAAAGTTTTAATGCAATGCTGGATATGAGTTTTGCTTTTTTTTTACTGAATATTAAATTTTTCCAAGTGCTTCTGTGTTATGAAGATGACCATGTCATTTTATTTTCTTACATGATGAATTGCATTCTTGAGAAACACTGTTTTTCAAGATTATTTTTTTTATAGGTTACTAGAATAGATATCGGAGAAGGCAATGGCACCACACTCCAGTACTCTTGCCTGGAAAATCCCATGGACGGAGGAGCCTGGTAGGCTGCAGTCCATGGGGTCGCTAAGAGTCAGACATGACTAAGCGACTTCACTTTGACTTTTCACTTTTATGCATTGGAGAAGGAAATAGCAACCTGCTCCAGTGTTCTTGCCTGGAGAATCCCAGGGATGCTGGAGCCTAATGGGCTGCTGTCTATGGGGTCGCACAGAGTTGGACACGACTGAAGCGACTTAGCAGCAGCAGAATAGATATATTAACACTTTGCTAAAGATTTTTGATTCTATGTTCACGAATATTATTGCTTTATAATTTTTCTATTCTTGTGATTTCCATGGAATTTCTCAGGTGGCACAGTGATAAAGAATCTGCCTGCCAATGCAGGAGACTCAAGAAATGTGGGCTCGATTCCTGAGCCTGGAAGATCCCCTGGAGAAGGAAATGGCAACCCACTCCAGTATACTTGCCTAGAAAATTCTATGGACAGATGATCCTGGTGGGCTATAGTCCATGTGGTTTCCATGTGGATTTTTATGTTAATGAAGTGCTAACCTCACGAAATTTCTTGGAAAATAGTCCCTCCTTTTTAATTTTTCTGAAAGGTATTGTGTAAGGATGTGATATTACTGCTTCTTAAATGTTTGAAAGATTTCTCCATTGAAAATATCTGGGCCTGAAGTTACTTGACAGAAATATTTTTCTACTAGAAATCCCATTTTTTTAAAGTAGACATGAGACTATTCAGGTTATCTATGTCTTCTGAGTAAGTTTTAACAATTTATATCATTTGTGGAATTATTTTTAGCTATGTGTAGAGTATGAGCATAGAGTTGTCTGGCAATCTCTAATTTAATGGACAGACTAATGTTCCCCTCCCCAAATGTCCACATGCTAATTCTCATACTCTGAGTATATGCTACCATCACATAGAAAAATTGACTTTTTAACAATGCTGGATTATCCAGATGGGTCCAATGTAATCTTAAAGCCTCTCAAAAGAAAGGGGGGATGGGCAAGAGAGTCAGAATTGGAGGCGATATGATTGTAAGAAGGAGAAAAGGGAATATGAAAATGGAAGGAGGAGCCAGAGAAATGCAGGCAACCAGTAGAAGGTAGGAAAAGTAAGGGAACAGTGCCTTCTTGGAGTCCCCAGAAGGAATGAAATCTGCTTGCTCTTTAATTATAGATCAAATATACCAAGAGAACTTTTCATGCAAAGATGGGCACAATAAAGGACAGAAATGGTATGGACCTAACAGAAGCAGAAGATATTAAGAAGAGGTGGCAAGAATACATAGAAGAACTGTACAAAAAAGATCTTCATGACTCAGATAATCACGATGGTGTGATCACTCACCTAGAGCCAGACATCCTGGAATGCGAAGTCAAGTGGGCCTTAGGAAGCATCACTAAGAACAAAGCTAGTGGAGGTGTGGAATTCCAGCTGAGCTATTTCAAATCCTGAAAGATGATGCTGTGAAAGTGCTACACTAAATATTCCAGCAAATTTGGAACACTCAGCAGTAGCCACAGGACTGGAAAAGGTCAGTTTTCATTCCAATCCCAAAGAAAGACAATGCCAAAGAATGCTCAAACTACCAAAGAATGCTCATATTGCACTCATCTCACATGCTAGTAAAGTAATGCTCAAAATTCTCCAAGCCAGGTTTCAACAGTACATGAACCGTGAACTCCCAGATATTCAAGCTGGTTTTAGAAAAGGCAGAGGAACCAGAGATCAAATTGTCAACATCCGTTGATTCCTAGAAAAAGCAGGAGAGTTCCAGAAAAACATCTACTTCTGCATTATTGAATAAGTCAAAGCCTTTAACTGTGTGGATCACAGCAAACTGTGGCAAATTCTTAAAGAGATGGGAATACCAGACCACCTGACCTGCCTCCTGAGAAATCTATATGCAGGTCAAGAAGCAACAGTTAGAATGGGACATAGAACAACAGACTGGTTCCAAATTGGGAAAAGAGTACGTCAAGGCTGTATGTTGTCACCCTGCTTATTTAACTTACATGCAGAATACATCATGATAAACTCTGGGCTGGATGAAGCACAAGCTGGAATCAAGATTGCCGGGAGAAATGTCAATAACCTCAGATATGCAGATGACACCACCAATATGGCAGAAAGTGAAGAAGAACTAAAGAGCCTCTTGATGAAAGTGAAAGAAGAGAGTGAAAAAGTTGGCTTAAAACTCAACATTCAGGAAACGAAGATCATGGCAACGAGTCCCATCACTTCATGGCAAATAGATGGGGAAACAATGAAAAGAGTGGTGGAGTTTAACTTTTTGGGCTCCAAAATCACTGCAGATGGTGATTGCAGCCATGAAATTAAAAGACACTTTCTCCTTTAAAGAAAAAACATGACCAACCTAGACAGCATATTAAAAAGCAGAGACATTACTTTGCCAACAATGGTCCATCTAGTCAAAGCTATGGTTTTTCTAGTAGTCATGTATAGATGTGAAATTTGGACTATAAAGAAAGCTGATCACTGAAGAACTGATGCTTTTGAACTATCGTGTTGGAGAAGACTGTTAAGTGTCCCTTGGACAGCAAGGGGATCCAACCAGTCCATCCTAAAGGAAATCAGTCCTGAAAATGCATTGGAAGGACTGATGCTGAAATTTAAACTCTGATAGTTTGGCCACCTGATGCAAAGAACTGAGTCATCTGAAAAGTCCCTGATGTGGGGAAAGATTGAAGCTGGGCAGAGAAGAGGACAACAGAGAATGAGATGTTTGGATATTATCATTGGGTCAATGAACATGAGTTTGAGTAAGCTCCAGGAGTTGGTAATGGACAGGGAAGCTTGCCATGCTGCAGTCCATGGGGTTGCAAAGTGCCTGAAACGACTGAGTGACTTAACAGAACTGATCTCTAGATATGTGAGAAGGTCAATTTCTATTATTTTAAGCTAGTAAATTTGTGGTAATTTATTACAACAGTAAACTAGCACATCTTTTACTTTTAATGTCTGTGTAGTCTGCATTATATCCTCTTTTATTTCTGATATTGGTAATTGTATCTTTTCTATTTTTTTCTTCCTTAAAAGAAACTCTTGGTTAGAGTTTCTTTAATTGTACAGATTTGTTATTGTAAGTTGAACAGTTTTTTTTTTTTTAAATAAGTTTTAGTGATCTCTTCTTTCTCTGATTTAATTTATTTCATCTCAACGTTTAAATTCTAATTGCTTTGGATTTAATTTTCTATTATTTCTCTAGTTTCTTAAAATGACACCTTAAATTATTTATTTGAGCATTTATTTTCTAAAATAATAAATGGAACAAAAAATGCCTCTGAAAAATTTCCTCTAAGCAATACTTAAGCTAAATTCTACACACGGTGTGTTGCATTTTTATTTTAAATATCTTAAAAACTTTTTAAACTTACTTTGAAAATTTCTTTTTAACCCATGACATATTTAGAAATTTTAATTTTAATATGAATTAATTAGGAGTTTTCCCGTTATATTTCTGTTATTGGTTTTTAACTTAAAGCACCTAATATTGTATAAAATACACACTACATGATTTCTATTCTTTTAAATTTCTTAAAGTTCGTGTTCCAAATGGGATTTATATTGGTAAATATTAAATGCAAACTTCAGAGGAATATCTATTCCCTGTTGCTATGGTGTGTTCTATAAATATCAGTAAACAATGAACACAATAAATTCAAAGAAAATCTCCCCTAAACATATAATAAAAGTTACAAAATATAAAGGAAAACATTGAAAGCATAGAGATAAAAATGACAGAATGCATAACACATGGGACTAGTGTTTCAAATGATTTTATTTCTCATCAGAAACACTGAATGACAGTGAAACAAGTGTCAGTTGAAACAGTGAAACATTTTTAAAAGAAGAAAATGAAATCACAGAATTCTATATCTTATGAAAATACTCTTATGTAAATGGGAAATAAGAACATGTTTAGATAAAGGATAACTAATGAAAGTGAAAGTGAATTCATTCAGTCGATCCAACTCTTTGCGACCCCATGTACTGTAGCCCACCAGGCTTCTCCATCCATGGAACCAGGCATGAGTACTGGAGTGGGTTGCCGATTCCTTCTCCAGGGGATCTTCCTGACCCAGGGATTGAACCCGGGTCTCCCGCATTGCGGGCAGATGCTTTACCATCTGAGCCACCTGGGATAACTAATGAAATCAACTCTAAACAGGCCAGCTGTATACAAAAGATGCTAAAGGATTCTTTAGGCTGAAAGGAACTAGTGCCAGTGGACAATGTGGAACTTTAAGAGGGAAGCCCAACAGTAATTGTGAATATTTGGATAAATAAAAAATACTAAGCATTTTTCTTCTTAAGTTCTTAAAATTAATATAAATCTTTAAAAGCATATAGTATTGCCTAGATTTTAACATATCTATACATGAAAACTGTAATATAAGAGTTGATCAGAGAAAAGAATCTACTTATCTCTAAGCTTTCCACATTTTATGTAAAGTGATGAATACTAACTTCAAATGGGTCCTGAAAGTTAGGTATGACAAAGAAAGCTAAACTGAAAATACATGTATTAGGGATAAATAGAAAAATGTAAGCCAAAAAGAGCCAGGAAAAGGGAAACAGTGGATTGACAATGACAATGATTAGAAAACAAGTAGGGCAGACAGAACACAAAGAATAAAATGGTATGCTCAAATTCAACCACATCATCATCACATATCAAATGATAATTATCTAAACATTCCAATTGGAAGGATTCATGGGCTGTATTCAATAATAACCAAACCTTCCTATATGCTTCCTGTTGTTCTTGTTCAGTTGCTGTTCCTTTTGTGACCTCATGGCCTGTAGCCCACCAGACTCCTCTGTCCATGGGATTGCCCAGGCAAGGCTACTGGAGTGGGTTGCCAGTGGGTTCCTTCTCCAGGGGATATTCCTGACTAGAGATTGAACCTATGTCTCCTACATCAGCAGGCAGATTCTTTAGCACTGAGCCCCCAGAGAAGCCCATATGCTTCCTAGAAGAGACAGATTTCAAATATTGAAACACAGAACAGTTGAATGTGATGGATGAAAAATGATAAACCATGCAAATCACACACATGAGAGGACTGCTGTGGCTATTTCATAAACGGGTAAATGGACTCTGAGACAGATTTTTTTTTTAATCAAAATCTCCAATGAAAATTACAGTTAATGCTAAAACTTGAGACATTCTTTTAAATTTAGATATAAAGCAAAGGGGGGTGTGCGTGTGCGTGTGTGTGTTAGTTGCTTAGTCGAGTCCAACTCTTTGCAACCCCATAGACTGTAGCCCTCCAGGCCCCTCTGTCCATGGGATTTTCTCCAGGCAAGCACACTGGAGCAGGTTGCCATTTCCTTCTCCAAAAGGAACTATAGAAAGAAAGAAAGTGAAGTTACTCAGTCGTGTCTGACTCTTTGTGACCCCATGACTGTAGCCTACCAGGCTCCTCCATCCATGGAATTTTCCAGGCAAGAGTACTGGAGTGGGTTGCCATTTCCTTCTCCATTAAGCAAAGGTGCTTATAATCAAATTTCTCTCTTGTGTAACAACATGTTGGAATGCTTTGTCAACAGTAAGGTGATAACATAGAAAGAGAGGGTACAATGTGAGTTTCCAAGCCATAATGTCAATAGTATTTGTACTAATATGAGAGTTAGCAAGGTTGCAAAACACCAAAACAAAAATATCCATCTATTACAGAAATAACCAACTAATGAAAAAAAATACTTTTTTTCATAGCTTCATAGTTTTATTATTAGTTCTAGTTCAAGATATGAATTATTATCTAATTAAGTTTATTTTATTATATAAAATGTATTTTGTAAAGTTAAATACTCAATTACTTCCAAAAGTATACTCAGGAAACCCAGAACCATTTGTTAAAAAATTTTTCTTTTCCCATTTAATTGCTTTGGCAAGTGTTTTTGGATTCTCTTTACTATTACATTGATCTATATATGTGTGTACCAGTATTAAAGTGTTTTAATTCATATATCATTAAGTGCTGTGCTTAGTCGCTCAGTCGTGTCTGACTCTTTGTGACCCCATGGACTCCACTGTCCATGGGGATTCTCCAGGCAAGGATACTGGAGTGGGTCACCATGCCCTTCTCCAGGGGATCTTCCCAACCCAGGGATCAAAACCAGGTCTCCAGCATTGCAGGCAGATTCTTTAGTCTGAGCCTCCAGGAAGCCATATCATTAAGTCTTGAAATCAATTAAGATAAATCCTTCCACTTTTTCGTAAAAATAAAAACAAACTATTTTCATTATTCTCTAGGTCTTTTCATATTCTTATACATTTTTTAAAATGCTTGAAAATTTCTACTACACATTAGGGTACACGTGTCTCTTTCAATTCTGGTTTCCTCAGTGTGTATGCCCAGCAGTGGGATTGCTGGGTCATAAGGCAGTTCTATTTCCAGTTTTTTAAGGAATCTCCACACTGAGGGATGGTACAAGGAGGGAGGTGGGAGGGGGGTTCAGGATGGGGAACACGTGTATACCCCTGGTGGATTTATGTTGATGTATGGCAAAACCAATACAATATTGCAAAGTAATTAGCCTCCAGTTAAAACAAATAAATTTATAATAAAAAAAGAAAGCACACACAAAGAAAATTTCTACTGAAAAATCCTGTGTAATTTTGATGGATATTTGAAACTGTAGAAGAAACTTGACATTTCAGGAAATACTGAGTCTTCCGATCTATAAACATGATATATCTCTCACTTATTTAGCTCTTTAAAAATATTTCTCCAAATATACTTGTGAAGAAGTCAATGATGTCTTTTCTGCAATATAGTTCCATGCATTTTGTGTTTCTAGGTATTAATGTAAATTGAATTGTTTTCTTTATTTTGTTTTTAAATTGTTTGCTACAAGATCGTCTGGAGAAGGAAGTGGTAACACATTCCAATATTCTTGTCTGGAAAATCCCATGGACAGAGGAGTCCAAGGGCTCACAAGGAGTCAGACATGACTGAGCATCCATGCAATATGAAAGAATCCTCTGATCTTGTTAAATTCATTTTATTAGTGCTTGTAGTGGTTTCAAAGACTACTTGAGATTCTCTATTTAAATGATGGTAATATTTTTATTTTTTTATTTTCTAATATGTTTAATATAAACATTGAACATTAAGGAATGCTTTTTTGCATCTTTTGAGATTGTAGTATCAGTTTTCTCTTTAGTGTTTTAGTGCAACAAATTCTATTAATGGATTATCCATATTGAATCTTATTTGTTTTCCTTAAATCTCATTGATTATCAAATAATTTTGTAGAAATTTTTCATCAATATTTCTGTTCTATTTGGACTTATTTTCTTTTTCTTTCCTGGTATTGTGTTTACTTATGTTCACAGCTGAAATTATGTATAGATTATATATTTTGTGATCTGAACTGATACCTCCTATCACTGTTTTTGTTTGTTTGTTTGTTTTTTAATGGAGCTACTAAAGTATCCAAAGCGAAGGAGTGACATTATCAGTTTTGCATTTTATAAAGGTCAGTAAAATAGAGTGGAGAATGAATTTGAAGCCAATAATATTGCTAAAGTCAGGGACAGCAGTTAAAGGGGTATTGTTGTTTGTTTATTTTTGTAATAGGAGCTTAAATGAGACAGTGGAAGTCAAGATAAAAATTTGAATTATCAGTTAGATATGGTGAGATCTATAATGTTGTGGCAATTAGGTGGACACAAGGTCTGAGAAGTTCAAAACTTTCTGGTTTAGGAATCTCTATGACAAAACCATTGCTTAGAGAGGGAGTGTAAGAAAAAAATAGTAAGCATTATAATGATCCTGACAATATTTGATGTGCCTGTGGTTATTGGTAGTCATTTAAGATTTATAGGTATAGACCTTGGAGAAGAATTTAATTTTAGAGATTTCTATATGGGAGAGGTTAGAGATCTTGTTTTTAGCCATAAAAATAGGGGGAAATAATTCAGCTTTGTTAGCAGTTTCATAGAAAGCAATAGCTCCACAAATTGAGAGTAAATCACAGTAGAGTTGTGAAAACCATGATTTAGCCTCGGTTTTTGTTTATTTTGCCATAGCTTGTTGCATCGTTTCTTAATGAATTGTGTTTCAGAGTTAGCATACTAGAAGTTCAAAGTCTGAGACCTCAAAATTATGGAGTTTAAGCAGTCACTCAAATTCCATATAGTTGAGCAAAACAGCTAATAATGTCACTGCAATCTGTCTTCCATACTCACACTCTTGACTTTCATGCTACAAAAGGATAATCTTCAAAAGTAATAGGCTTTTCTTTTGCAATTCTGATTTTTATTTTTTAAGGAAGAACTTGGGGAGATATAAAGGACTCCAGTGTAAAAAGTAAATATAAATGCATGACATTGGTTAAGATTCTCTGCACCTTTGCAGACTAATAAGTGCCCTCCTAGGATTGTAATGTTGGCAGGGAAATAGAGTTGAGTTTGAGTACAGCTCTAGTAAAAGCCTTTGTTAAATGGCTTAACACCTTTTTATGTAAAGAGAACATAGTCCCTATCTTTTACAGAAAATGTATCCAAGCAATACTTTTTCCTGTGCAAATGAACATTAATGCTTTATTCTTCAGATTTCACTTACAAAAGGAGTATCATGTAAGCCCCTTTCTTTGCCCAAAGTGGCTGCTATGGAAACAAGCCCTGATGCATGACAGAGGAAGAAAGCTAGCTGTACTGTGCTTAAACACAGAGAAGTCTCTACAAGATTTCCAATTGTATGTGGAGCCAATAAAGAAGTGACTGGGAATTACACCACACAGCAAATCTAAGGAAGAGATTGCTAATTCAGCGTTGCAAACTACATTTTCTCAAGGTCCATAATTAAAAGTGAGCTTCAGGGCACTAGCAGAGAAGTCAGATTTGCTCTGAGCCTGAGGGGCTTGTAAATTGGCTGCTTCTGCAAACTGCTTTCACTCTTTTAGGTCAAGAAAGGAAGAATTAATGCCTTTTGTGAGGTGGAATAAATGCTCCCCTAGTGGCTTCAAAGAGGAATTTTGCCTTCCTAAACCTCAGATTACATACAAGAGAGAACTGGTTTTAGAAGAAACAAAATTTGCTACAAAATGTTACAGGTATACTGGATTACAGAACTGTGCTAACCCTAACCCATAACTCCAGTTTTGTCTTCCAAATTTCCTTTACTGTATCTGCATAATTTGGAACTTAATATATATATTTATAAAGTATTTGTTTAAAAGTCTAGGCCAAAATATACTTTGGGCAGCAGAGGTCATAATGTGGGGGGGGGGGGGGGGGCGGGGGGGGGGGAGGCTGTGCATGTCTCAAAATCCAATAATACTTTAAAAAAATAATCTTGGAATATGTTTCACTAAGATACATAGCCTTGGTTTAAAATCTAGTCACATTAATATTTATAATCCATATTTCCAAGACTTTCCTCCCTTTTTGTTATGGCGGGATCTCTAGCCTCAAGCAATGTCTTACATATATTAAAACTAATCCCCGTAGCCTCCCATAAACAAGTCCACTTCTACTCTGGCCTACATTCAAGATGTAACTAACAAGTCTTGCCGATTTCAGGTCCTAGAATCTAGGTACTTTGCACCTGGCTTTGTCTCTGCTGACAGACGTGTGCATGCTAAATTGCTTCAGTTGTGTCTGACTCTTTATGACCCTATGGACTGTAGCCTGCCAGATCCTCTGTCCATGGGATTCTCCAGACCAGAATACTGGAGTGCATTGCTGTGCCCTCCTCCAGGGGATCTTCCTGATCCAGGTATTGAAACCACATTGGGTCTCCTGCATCGGCAGACACCAGTACCCTTAGGAGTCCCAAAAAGCCAAAGTAAAATTGAGAAGTCTAAGAGAATCTAATGTGACAAAACCGCTTGTGATCCATACAAAAGATGGGCAATTTTTCTCTTTCAGATTACACTTTCACACCAATGTATGATAAAATTGACAGGAAGCACTTTTTTTTTTTGCTTTATTTTTTCATTTTTCTTTCATGTTGGAATATGGTTGATTGACAGTGTTGTGGTAGTTTCATATGTACAGCAAAGTGTACATATGATTCAGGTATACATATGCTTGTGTCTATTCTTTTTCAAATTCTTTTCCCATTTAGGTTATTATAGGATACTCTGCAGAATTCCCTGTGCTATATAGTAGGTTCTTGTTGGTTACCTATTTTAACAATAGTGGTATATACATGTCAATCCAAATTCACAATCTATCGTCCTCTCCCTACTCTTCCCCTCCCCCAGTGGCCGTAAATTTGTTCTCTAAGTCTGTGAGTCTCTTTCTGTTTTGTAAATAAATTTATTATTTTTTTTAATTCCACACCTAAACTATTATCATGATATTTGTCTTTCTCTGTCTTGTATTGACTTAGTATTATTCTAATACTTTTCTGAAACTGCTCCAATAACCCCTTATTTAATCCTCACAGCATCCCTGTGAGACAGGGTTTTAGGCACCAGGGACAGGGGTTCTAAGGGAAGAAGGGTTGTATTCCTTACTCATGCTCTCCTTTTCTGTTCTCTTCCAGGAATGCCTTGTATAGAGGTCTCTTCACTCTGACTGGGATAGAAATTTAATGTCTTTTAGCACTGTTCACAGAGAAGGCAATGGCAACCCACTCCAGTACTCTTGCCTGGAAAATCCCATGGATGGAGGAGCCTGGTAGGCGGCAGTCCATGGGGTCGCTAAGAGTCGGACACGACTGAGCGACTTCACTTTCACTTTTCACTTTCATGCATTGGAGGAGGAAATGGGAACCCACTCCAGTGTTCTTGCCTGGAGAATCCCAGGGACGGCGGGGCCTGGTGGGCTGCCGTCTATGGGGTCGCACAGAGTCAGACACGACTGAAGTGATGCAGCAGCAGCAGCAGCAGCAGCAGCACTGTTCACGGAGAAGGCAATGGCACCCACTCCAGTACTCTTGCCTGGAAAATCCCATGGACGGAGGAGCCTGGTGGGCTGCAGTCCATGGGGTTGCTAGGAATCAGACACGACTGAGCGACTCCACTTTCACTTTTCACTTTCATGCATTGGAGAAGGAAATGGCAACTCACTCCAGTGTTCTTGCCTGGAGAATCCCAGGGACAGAGGAGCCTGGTGGGCTGCCTTCTATGGGGTCGCAGAGTCGGACACGACTGAAGTGAGGCAGCAGCAGCAGCACTGTTCAACTTTGAATATCTCTAATCTACTCTCACTCACAGCATGTGCTCTGGATTACCTTTTACATGATTTCACGCTGAACTTGTGAAATTCAATTTTCAGCAAAAGGTTCCTATGTGAACCCTCATGCATTCTTTTGGGGCCCAGTCTTTGTGCCATTTTCTCCTCTCTTCCATGCTTACCGCCCCACCTCCCACCCCCTGCCCGTACCATTGCAGCCCCTTCAGCAATACTGACCTCTGATATTTACCATCTAAGTGCAGCAAGATTGCAGCAGTTGGTAAGAAAACTTTCCTTGGCAGAGAACCTGACCAGTAGGACTCACCTTGTGAGTTCTCTTTTATCGAGGATCACAGCTTAGGTCGACCTATTTTCCAATGCCTAAAAGCAGTTACCTCATCTATGTTGTCTGTTTTATAGTTGTTTGTTGTTAGTCAATACCAGTTAGTTTTTCTTGGCCAGAAATAAAGCTTCTTAATTACAGAATAAGGCGTAGCTTTATTGTATTTTTCTCCCAAATTATCAGAAGAGTGAAGAATACTGATTGGCTAAAAGTCCACAACTGTTTTTCATTTTATTCTGTTAAAATCTCTGCACTAGATGCAAATGTCATTTGGACATTTTAAAAGTATTTTTATGTATGCTGTGTTTAATCACTCATAGGACAGAGGCTGAGATATATATATTGTTTAATACTCAGGACTTGGCACAGAGTCCAGCATTTAAATATACGCTGAATAATTATTTGGATGGAGAAGTAAATTATTTACAAGGTTTTAAAATGTAAAATAAATGTGAATAAAATAAATTTTGTAGCCATTCTTTGAAGATAGCATATTCTTTTTCTGAAAATAGAATTTACTACCGAGAAATGAAGTGTCAGGAAAAAACATTTGGAATTTTTTCCATGGTAAAGCATTATGTGTTTAAAAAAAAAAAAAATCCTAAAGAGACCACAGAAAGTAAAACAATTTAAGGTTAGAGGCTTTAAATCATATTTCTATATTGATATCATATTTTGAATGACATTAATGGCATCTTTTCATTGATATAGCATCTACCCACAACCTCTAAATGTAGAACCCAATTCTAAATATCCTATCCATGGCCTTCTTCTACAGTTAGTTTCCCTTAAAGCTTACACAACTTGCTCAAGGTCAGAGGATAATAAAAGTTTGGGCTGGAATTGGAAATACCTGTGGGAGAACTAGAATCCTACATATATATAAAAGTTATCCTGCATACTTTTACTATTAAGCTTGCATAAGAACAACACTGGTCATGTAATCAAGTTTAATAAGACAAACATCACTCTTAACAAACTTAAAAATTTAAGACTCTTTAAGATGATCTATGCATTAAATAATATAATCTAATTTAATTGCATTTATAATAGACTTACTAAGAGCCTTCAGAATAAAGGAAAATACTGAAATCAGAATTGGAGAAATAGACTCTTTATTGTTGAATCCTTGTTGTTTGAAGATTTTTGTGTAACATGATTTTTTTGTGACCTTAAGCAAACTTTAAAACGTGTCTTTAGTGCTTCATGTTTAATGTGAGAATTAAATCAAATAGTAAATTGGAAAAAAAAAACTAATAGGTTTGTTCAACATGTTTGTAGAATGAAAAATGAATATACATGATATATATACAAAGCATTTCAAAAGGTGAATTCTTAATATTTTATCCTGAATAAGTCTGCAAGTTAAACCTTGGTATGTCTTACAGTAAATGAAGGAGAGGGTATTATATAAATACTGAATGATTTATATTTGCCTTAAATATTTACAAGATAATTATCTAATATAAATTTAAACATTTTTCCTGAATCTCCATTTTCCTTTGTATAGCCATAATCACAAAAGCACTTTCTGCTAAAGTCTAGTATCTAGTACCCTGGGTTCATCTTCAAAGGATTTTATGGTGACTTAGAGTTGTTAGGTCCTAAGTCCTAGTCAACAAACATAAAGCTGTGGTATCAAGAAGCATGGAAATTCAAATAATACTATCACATAAACAGTGAGAAAATACCTTAAATGTGTGATAGTCTGATTATATAGCAGATTTAAACAGAAATATTAAAAAATTGAAATTTATTCTAAAAATTAAAGTTAGCCAAAATGGAAAGGAAAAATGCAGTCTAGAGGAAAGTGAACTTTAAAAAAATGAGAAGGGTGTGGAGGAAAAAAAAAAAACTTAGTAAAATATTTGAATTCTTTCCTTGAATCTCATTTAATTATTCTGTTTACAAAGGCTTTTTAAAATGCCTATAGGCAGAGCTTTAATTAGCATTTCCATGAAGATTGTGTTTATTATCTTTACATATTCCCAGCAAATTTTCTCTTCCAATACAAAGCAAGTTTTTAATCACATAAACTAGAAGGATACATTATGATATTTCGTTTATCCTGCTGATTATATTAACCCTCAATTAAGTTAATGAAATTGCCACTCTGCTCAAGGCTTTCTTTGGTTTCTCATATCACTGAGAGAGAAAGGAAAAGCCTCACAGTAGCCTGCAGATTTTCATACATACCTTTTCCCTTTGAGCATGAGAGAACTTTTTGTTATATAAATTAATATTCTCTATCTTCATTGGATATTGGTTGGTTGAGTGGTTATATCAATGATAATTTGGCACTTTTTTTTTTCAAAACATTGATTTAATTATCTTAAATTAATTTTATTATATAAGCTATATCTTTAATAAAGTTGAATCAACAGTAGAGGAGATAGAAATGAGGGTGAAAAGGAGACGCCCACCAAACTCAAATATAATTTACTTAGTCTTAATAAAAGGCAGAACTCTCTTTTGTATTCAAATTCTTGAATAACAGGAAGGAGGTATATATCAACTTGAAATGCTGTAAATAGTTTAGAAATTATGTAAAGTTTTAAATAATACAATTAAAGTCACAGTGATAAACTATTTAAATTGAATGTAAACATTACAGGTATCACAGGTATCCACCTTGTTTTGAGAGTTCACTTTACACCACTTTACTCTTGATCAACCTTAGTACTTGTTTTCATTAACAGAAAGAAATCCAGAGAAGCTCCTCTAAGCTACTTCCTGGAAACTATTGATACAATAGCATCTCAGCATCAAGATGCCATAACTTTGACCTATGTCTCTGAGCATTTGTTTTTTGTCTGGATTTATTTTTTGCATCCATTAACAATATGACTCCAAAGGTAGTAATTGCATCTTTATACTATTTCAGCTTATGACAGCTTTCTTAGGAAAACTCTACTTTCTGATAGCAGGGGGCACTTGTACTTTGTTTTTTTCAATAACTTTATTTTATTTTATTTCTGTGGTTGCAATGATACAAAATCTATGCTATGCTCTACTTCTTTATCCCATATTTTATAAATTTTTTAACATTTATAATGAACAGAAGGGAGCAGCAATTCTGGAAGACTCTGAAAGCCCAGTATTGGGTGTTAGTTAAAATATAGAACACAGATTGCAATCTGACCAGCCAATATATATTTATTTATGGAGACTCATTCAATAATCATGAATAGGTCTCTCCACTTACAACCACTGATATATATCAAATATTCCTGGAAGCATCAAAGTCTTCTATCAATAACAATATGAAGTTCTAACTTGGGTCTAATGATTTTTTTTTTTTTTTTTTGCTGCTGTAGTATGTTTAGAAAATTATTCTAATTCTTGAATTTTTCTCAGAAAGTTATCCCCAAAAGTCTGAACTGTAACCTGAGAGTGAGAAGAAATCCTACAGATATAATACATTCATTATTCTTTTGATACTAATCTGTCAGATAATACATCTATAGCATTATAAGTTATGGCATATCCCATTGGATTAATCCACATCCTGGAAAAATTATCTCAGAATCTAATTATTCTTGTTGTTGCTCAGTCTCCAAGTCCTCTCTGACTCTCTGTGGACCCATGAACCATAGCACACCAGGCGTCCCCATCTTTCATTATCTCCCAGAGTTTGCTCAAGCTCATGTCCATTGAGTCAGTGATGCCATCCAACCATCTCATCCTCTGTTGCTCCCTTCTCCTCTTGCCTTCAATCTTTTCCAGCATAAAGGTCTGTTTTTTCCAATGAGTTGCCCATTAGCATCAAGGGGTCAAAGTATTGGAACTTTAGTTTCAGCATCAGTCCTTTCAGTGAATATTTGGGGTTGATTTCCTTACAGTTCAAGGGACTCTCAAGAGACTTCTCCAGCACCACAATCCAAAAGAATCAATTCTTTGGTGGTCAGTCTTCTTCATGGTCCAACTCTCACATTGGTACCTGACTTTTGGAAAAACCATAACTTCCACTATATGGACCTTTGTCCGTAAAGTGATGTCTCTTCTTTTAATATGCTAAGTTTGTTATAGCGTTTCTTCCAAGGAGCAAGCTTCTTTTAATTTCATGGCTGCAGTCAACAACCACAGTGATTTTTGAGCCCAAGAAAATATAATTGGTCACTGTTTCCATTTTTTCCACATGTATTTGCTAGGAAGTGATGGGAGCAGATGCCATGATCTTAGTTTTTTGAATGTTGAGTTTTAAGCTAGCTTTTTCACTCTCCTCTTTCACCTTTATCAAGAGACTTTTAGTTCCTCTTTTCTTTTGCCTTTATAGTGGTTTCATATGCATATCTGGAGAAGGCAATGGCACCCCACTCCAGTACTCTTGCCTGGAAAATCCCATGGATGGAGAAGCCTGGTAGGTTGCAGTCCACGGGGTCACTAAGAGTCAGACACGACTGAGTGACTTCACTTTTACTTTTCACTTTCATGCATGAAGGAAATGGCAACCCACTCCAGTGTTCTTGCCTGGAGAATCCCAGGGACGGGGGAGCCTGGTGGGCTGCCGTCTATGGGGTCGCAGAGTGTCGGACACGACTGAAGTGACTTAGCAGCAGTAGCAGCATGCATATCTGAGGTTGATATTTCTCCCAGCAATCATGATTCCAGCTTGTGATTCATCCAGACTGGCATTTCGCAAGATGCACTCTGCATATAAGCTAAATAAGCAGGGTGACAGCCTTGACATACTCCTTTCTCAATTATGAACCAGTGCAGTGTTCCATGTCTGTTTCTAACTGTTGCTTCTTGCCCTGTATACAGGTTTCTCAGGGGGCAGGTAAAGTGGACTGGTATTCCCATCTCTTTAAGAATTTTCCACAGTTTGTTGTCTTCACTGGTGGCTCAGTCAGTAAAGAGTCTGCCTGGAATGCGGGAGACCTGGGTTCAGTCCCTGGCTCAGGAAGATCCCCTGGGAAGGAAATGGCAACCCACTCCAGTATTTTTGCCTGGAGAATTCCATGGACAGAGTTGCCTAGTTGACAACAGTCCATGGGGTCACAAAGAGTTGGATACAACTGAGTAACACTCACTTGTCACAGTTTGTTGTGATTCACAGAGTCAAGGGCTTTAGCATAGTAAATGAAACAGAAGTAGATGATTTTTTTGGATTCCCTATCTTTTCCTATAATGCAGCGTATGTTGACAATTTAATCTTTGGTTCCTCTGTTTTTCTAAATTCAGCTTGTACATCTGGAAGTTCTCAGTTCACATACAGTTGAAGCTTAGCTTGAAGGATTTTGAGCATTACCTTGCTGCTGCTGCTGCTGCTGCTGCTGCTAAGTCGCTTCAGTCATGTCCGACACTCTGCGACCCCATAGACGGCAGCCCACCAGGCTCCCCCGTCCCTGGGATTCTCCAGGCAAGAACACTGGAGTGGGTTCCCATTTCCTTCTCCAATGCATGGAAGTGAAAAGTGAAAGTGAAGTTGCTCAGGCATGTCCGACTCTTAGTGACCCCATGGATTGCAGCCCGCCAGGCTCCTCTGTCCATGGGATTTTCCAGGCAAGAGTACTGGAGTGGGGTGCCATTGCTTTCTCTACATTACCTTGCTAGCATGTGAAATAAGTGAAATTGTGCAGTAGTTTGAACATTCTTTGGAATTGCCCTTCTTTGAGATTGGAATGATAATTGACCTTTTCCAGTCCTGTGGCCACTGCTGAGTTTTCCAAATTTGCTGGCATATTGACTGTAACACTTTAACAGCATCATCTTTTAGGATTTGAAATAGCTCAGCTGGAATTCCATCACCTCTACTAGCTTTGTTTGTAATACTGCTTCCTAAGACCCACTTGACTACACATTTCAGGGTATCTGGCTCTAGGTAAATGACCACACCATCATGGTTATCCAAGTCATTAAGATCTTTGTATAGTTCTTCTGTGTATTCTTGCCACCTCTTCTTAATCTCTTCTGCTTCTGTTAGGTCCTTGCCATTTCTGTCTTTTATTGTGCCCATCTTTGCATGAAATGTTCTCTTTGTATCTCCAATTTTTTTAAGGAGATCTCTAGTCTTTTTCATTCTATTTTCCCCTATTTCTTTGCATTGTTCACTTAAGAAGGCTTTCTTATCTCTCCTTGCTCTTCTTTGGAACTCTGCATTCTGTTGGTTATATCTTTCCATTTCTTCCTTGCCTTTCACTGCTCTTCTTTCTCAGCTATTTTTAAGGCGTCCTCAGACAACCACTTTGCCTTCTTACATTTCTTTTTCTTGGGGATGTACATACATCCATAGTGCTTCAGGCACTCCATCATATCTAATCTTGAATCCATTTGTCACCTCCACCATATAATCATAAGGGATTTGGTTTAGGTCATACCTGAATAGTTTATTGGCTTTCCCTACTTTCTTTAATTTGAGCCTGCATTTTGCAATAAGGAGCTGATGATCTGAGCCACATTTAGCTCCAGGTCTTGTTTATGCTGACTGTATAGAACTTCTCCATCTCCAGCTACAAAGAATATAATCAATCTGATTTCAGTGACGTCCATGTGTAGAGTCATCTTTTTTGTTGTTGGAAGAGGGTGTTTTGTTATGACCAGTGCATTCTCTTGGCAAAATTCTGCTAGCTTTTGCCCTGCTTCATTTTTAGCCCAAGGCCAAACTTGCCTGTTGCTTCAGGTATCTCTTGACTTCCTACTTTTGCATTCCAGTACCCGATGATGAAAAGGACATCTTTTTTATTGTTGTTTTAGTTCTAGAAGGTCTTATAGGTCTTCATAAAATCATTCAACTTCAGGTCTTTGGCATTACTGGTTGGGGCCTATACTTGGATTACTATGATGTTGAATGGTTTGGCTTGGAAACAAGCTGAGATCATTCTGTCATTTTTGATATTGTACCCAAGTAGTGCATTTCAGACTCTTTTGTTGACTATGAGGGCTACTCCACTTTTTCTAAGGGATTCTTGCCCACAGTAATAGATATAATGTTTAACTGAATTAAATTTGTCCATTCCTGTCCATCTTAACTCACTGATTCCTAAAATGTTGATGTCCACTCTTGCCATTTCCTGTTTGACCACATCCAATTTACCTTGATCCATGGACCTAACATTCCAGGTTCTTATGCAGTATTGTTCTTTACAGCATAGGAATTTGCTTTCACCACCAGACACATCTACAAAAGGACACTGTTTCTGATTTGGCTAAGCCTCATCATTCATTCTGTAGCTATTATTCTGCTCTACTCCAGTATCATATTGGACACCTACCAACATGAGGGGCTTATGTTTCAATGTCATGTTTTTTTGCCTTTTCATACTATTCATGGTCTTCTCAAGGCAAGAATGCTGAAGTGGTTTGCCATTCCCTTCTCCAGTGGACCATGTTTTGTATTATTGTGCTATAATTTATTTTTTTTTGCCAAATTCTAAAATTTCTAAGTTAAATCTTTAATTCTCAAAGTGCTTTTCTTAGGAATAATTTCTACAGATATTATATAAACATATACATAAAGTTTTATTTTTTAGAAAAGTGAAAAAATTGACAAACATACCAGTATATGTTCAATTCAATTCAGTTATGTTCGACTCTTTGCGACCCCATGAATCACAGCACTCCAGGCCTCCCTGTCCATCACCAGCTCCCGGAGTCCACCCAAACCCATGTCCATCGAGTCAGATGCCATCCAACCATCTCATCCTCTGTCATCCCCTTCTCCTCCTGCCCTCAATCTTTCCAGCATCAGCGTCTTTTCAAATGAGTCAGTTCTTTGCAACAGGTAGCCAAAGTATTGGAGTTTCAGCTTTAGCATCATTCCTTCCAAAGAACACCCAGGACTGATCTCCTTTAGGATGGACTGGTTGGATCTCCTTGCAATCCAAGGGACTCTCAAGAGTCTTCTCCAACACCACAGTTCAAACGCATCAATTCTTCAGTACTCAGCTTTCTTTATAGTCCAACTCTCACATCCATACATGATCACTGGAAAAACCATAGCCTTGACTATGCAGACGTTTGTTGACAAAGTAACGTCTCTGCTTTTTAATATGCTGTCTAGGTTGGTCATAACTTTATTTCCAAGGAGTAAGTGTCTTTTAATTTCATGGCTACAGTCACCATCTGTAGTGATTTTGGAGCCCCTCAAAATAAGTTTCTCACTGTTTCCATTGTTTCCCCATCTATTTTATATTAAGTGATGGGACCGGATGCCATGATCTTAGTTTTCCGAATGTCCAGTTTTAAGCCAACTTTTTCACTCTCCTCTTTCACTTTCATTAAGAGGCTCTTTAGTTCTTCTTTTCTTTCTGCCATAAGGGTGGTGTCATCTGTGTATCTGAAGTTATTGATATTTCTCCTGGCAGTCTTGATTTCAGCTTGTGCTTCATCCTGCCCAGCATTTTGCATAATGTACTCTGCATATAAGTTAAGCAAGCAGGGTGACAATATATGGCCTTGACGTACTCCTTTCCTGATTTGGAATCAATTTGTTGCTCCACCTACAATTCTAACTGTTGCTTCTTGACCTGCATACAGATTTCTCCAGAGGCAGATCAGGTGGTCTGTTATTCAAATCTCTTTAAGAATTTTTCAGTTTGTTGATATACACACAGTCAAAGGATTTAGCATACTCAATAAAGCAGAAGTAGATATTTTTCTGGAACTTTCTTGCTTTTTGATGATCTGGGACATGTTGGCAATTTGATCTCTGGTTTCTCAGCCTTTTCTAAATCCAGCTTGAACATCTGGGAGATCATGGTTCACATAATGTTGAAGCCTGGCTTGGAAAATTTTGAGCTTTACTTTGCTAGCTAGTGTGTGAGATGGGAGCAATTTTGCAGTAGTTTGAACATTCTTTGACATTGCCTTTTTTTTGGGATTGGAATGAAAAAGACTGACTTTTTCCAGTCTTGTGGCCATTGCTGAATTTTCCAAATTTGCTGACATGTTGAGTGCAGCACTTTAACAGTATCATCTTTTAGGATTTGAAATAGCTCAACTGGAATTCTATCACCTCCCCTAGCTTTGTTCATAGTGATGCTTCCTAGGACCCACTTGACTTCACACTCCAGGATGTCTGACTCTAGCTGAGTGATCACACCATCATGGTTATCTGGGTCATGAAAATCTTTTTTGTATAGTTCTTCTGTGTATTCTTGCCACTTCTTCTTAATAACTTCTGCTTCTCTTGGGTCCATACCATTTCTATCCTTTATTATGCCCATTTTTCTATGAAGTATTCCCTCAGTATCTCTAAATTTCTTGAAGATATCTTTATTCTTTCCCATGCTGTTTTCCTCTATTTCTTTGCATTGATCACTGAAGAAAGCTTTCTTATCTCTCCTTGCTCTTCTTTCAAACTCTGCATTCAAATGCGTATATATTTCCTTTTCTCCTTTGCCTTTCACTTCTCTTTTTTTCTCAGCTATTTGTAAAGCTTGCTCAGAGAACAATTTTGTCTTATTGAATTTCTTTTTCTTGGGGATGCTCTTGATCAATGTCTCCTGTGCAATGTCATGAACCTCCGTCCATAGTTCTTCAGGTACTCTGTCTATCAGATCTAGTCTGTTGGATCTATTTGTCACTTCCACTCTATAATCATAAGAGATTATGGTCATACCTGAATTGTCTAGTGGTTTTCCATACTTTCTTCAATTTAAGTCTGAATATGGCAATAAGGAGTTCATGATCTGAGCCACAGTTAGCTCCTGGTCTTATTTTTGTTGACTATATAGAGCTTCTTCCAGAGAAGGCAATGGCACCCCACTCCAGTACTCTTGCTTGGAAAATGCCATGGGCAGAGGAGCCTGGTAGGCTGCAGTCCATGGGGTCGCTAAGAGTCGGACACAACTGAGAGACTTCACTTTCACTTTTCACTTTCATGCATTGGAGAAGGAAAAGGCAACCCACTCCAGTGTTCTTGCCTGGAGAATCCCAGGGACAGGGGAGCCTGGTGAGCTGCAGTCTCAGGGGTCACACAGAGTCAGACACAACTGAAGTGACTTAGCAGCAGCAGCAGCATAGAGCTTCTCCATCTTTGGCTGCAAAAAAAAATACAATCAATGTGATTTCAGTATTGACCATCTGGTGATGTACATTTGTAGAGTCTTCTCTTGTGTTGTTGGAAGAGGATGTTTTCTATGACCGGTGCGTTTTCTTGGCAAAAGTCTGTTAGCCTTTGCCGTGCTTCATTTTGTACTCCAAAGCCAAATTTGCCTGTTACTCCAGGTATCTCTTGACTTCCTACTTTTGCATTCCAGTCACCTATAATGAAAAGGACCTCTTTTTTGAGTGTTATTACTAGAAGGTCTTGTAGATCTCCCAAGAATTGTTCAGCTTCTTCAGATTACTTGTTGGGGCATAGATTTGGATTACTGTGATGCTTTAGAAATGAATAGAGATCATTCTGTCATTTTTGAGATTGCATCCAAGTACTGCATTTCAGACTCTTTTGTTGAGTATGAGGGCTACTTGCAGTTCAAGGGACTCAAGAGTCTTCTCCAACACAACCCTTTAAAAGCATCAGTTCTTCAGCACTCAGCTTTCTTTATATTCCAGCTCTCACATTCATACATGACTACTGGAAAAACCATATTTTTGACTATATGGACCTTTGTTCACAAAGTAATATCCCTGCATTTTAATACACTGTCTAGGTATGTCATAGCTTTTCTTCCAAGGAGCATGCATCTTCTCATATCTTGGCAGCAGTCACTGTCTGTAGTGATTTTGTAGCCCAAGAAAGTAAAGTATGTCACTGTTTCCATTGTTTCCCCATCTATTTGCCATGAAGTGATGGGCCCAGTTCCCATGATCTTAGTTTTATGAATGTTGAGTTTTAAGCCAGCTTTTCACTCTCCTCTTTCAGCTTCATCAAGTGGCTCTTTAGTTCTTCTTCACTTTCTGCCATAAGGGTGGTGTCATCTGTGTATATGAGGTTGTTCCTATTTCTCCCAGCAATCTTGGTTCCAGCTTGTGATACTGTTCTTATACTGTTCCAGCTTCTCATACTGTTCATGGGGTTCTCAGGGCAAGAATGCTGAAGTGATTTCCTATTCCCTTCTCCAGTGGACCATATTTTGTCAGAACTCTCCACCATAACCCATCTGTCTTGGGTGGTCCTACATGCATCATGGAGCATATTTTCATTGAGTTAAACAAGGCTGTGATCCATGTGATCAGTTTGGTTAGTTTTCTGTGATTGTGTGATTTCATTAATGAACTTAAAAAATGAAAAAAGTATCTTAAACTTTTTTAATAAATTGGTTTTGAAACAGTTATCTCAATATTTTAGCACTTGATTTCCAAAAGTTATGCAAGAGTTTGGTAACCCTAATTAACCTATGCTATAATTTGCCATTTAATAATAGTGCTATGTATAATACAAGTTGAATATCAGATGGTGAAGTTTGCTTTAACCTGACATGGCAGCTGCTCATTATGTCATGTTTGTTTGTTTGTTTTCTATAGAAGTTTGAATACCAACAAAAAAAATAATCATTTTTTTTTGCTCACACAAAAGAACTTTTTTTAATCCTGACAATTGTCTTAGATGTACAAAAATTTTCCCTGGTTTTGTAAGAAATTACCTCCAGTGTATTCCAGTTGATACTAGGTGAATTTAAATAGTTTGGAGTTTGTTTATTTTGAGGATTACAGAGATCCAGTAACTTATCCACAGCTCCTAAGAGTTTCTCATGATGTACTCTGCATATAAGTTAAATAAATTGGGTGACAATATGCAGCCTTGACATACTCCTTTTCCTATTTGGAACCAGTCTGTTGTTCCATCTCCAGTTATAAGTGTTGCTTCCTGACCTGCATGCAGTTTTCTCAAGAGGCAGGTCAGGTGGTCTAGTATTTCCATCTCTTTTAGAATTTTCCAGTTTATTGTGATTCACACAGTTAAAGGCTTTAGCATTGTCAATAAAGCAGAACTAGAGGATGTCTTAAAAATATAGTACTTTTGACAGTTCTCAGGTCATAGAATTATTGATTTATACTCTGGAAATATAGCCTAAGTATATTCACATGAATAATTAGAATTTGGGGCTCTGATATCATTTGGAAGCACACTATTTGGGTTGGATGGTTCTAGAATCAAACAGCCTCCACACATTTCTTAGTTCCTGTAATTTCTTAGTTATTGCTTTTTACACTTTGGTAAATTATTTCTGTTCTCTTTGATTAAGTTTCCTCATCAATATAAAAGATAGGATCATGATAGCACATACCTCATAAGGTGTTCTGGACATTAAATTAGTATACCTAAAACTCTGTCATTTGATTTTATAAGTTGTGGCTAATATTAATTTGTTCAAAAGTTAAGGAAAAACATAATTTTGTCATTCTGTGCACTTCAATAATTCATTAATTTGAATTCAATTTATTATTTGTAAGTTGAATATAGGGCTTTGGATATCATCTGAAGTGCAGGTTACAGTTAAATTGCTGATTACAGAGGATCACTAAAGACATTTGTGCTATGTAAAGAAGTCTATTATCTCTTCTATTCTAGTTTTTCAATGTCAGCTGCAATCTCTCTAAGTTGAAGTCAGCCTTTATTTTAAAAGCACTTTAAACACTTCCATGAAATAATTTGATGTATTGATATTAATGTAATTCTCATGGTACAGAAGAATAAATGGGC
The DNA here is from genome assembly GCF_029407905.1 of Bubalus kerabau. Lineage (NCBI taxonomy): Eukaryota > Metazoa > Chordata > Mammalia > Artiodactyla > Bovidae > Bubalus > Bubalus kerabau. The sequence continues at coordinate 145,025,075 of NC_073624.1, read as the reverse complement.
TGTTAAGAATATTGAAAGAATTAGGGAACACTGAATTTAAAGCATCTTCTTCAACTTTTGTCAGACATTATAAATGTAACCATAATATGCAGTTTCCTACTAAAGTTCAACATACTTAAAAGATCTTTCTTTTTTTTTTCTTTTATGATTTAGAAATGGTGGTTATAATATATTGAAAGAGTAAAACTTGTATTTTAATATATGAAAGCACTCCCAAATCATAACTGGGACAGTTTTTCCTATAGGTCCAAATTACCTATTTGTTTAAAGACTGGAAAAAAAAAATTGGCATACAGAACTAGTCTAGAAGTGTCAGTAAATGTTAGAGTAGATTTTGGAAGTCTTTCAAAGTATATACTTAACAAGTATATATTAGGTTACTTTGGGAGAATATAATACATTAGATCTTTACCTCTTGGTAATAGCAACCACTTATTAAATATATTCTATAAGAGATACTAAATATGTTGCATTTTATCTATTAATAATATCTCAAGGACCAGTTCTGAGTTATCTTATAATTAGCATCAGCACCATTGACACTGTCTAAATTCTCCTCAGCTTCAAGAAATAATAGGAACCCATTTTTATTGAATTCACTTACATGTGTGTTTCCTTTTACTTTATCTATAGCAGTTGGCTAACCAAAACAAAAATAATTTAATCATAAAAATGGTATGTTTTGTATATAGCTTTTAATTTATCAGAAGTTAATTGGTTTTATTTTGAACAGTTGTGCTCAGATAACCACAATTTTTCCCCTTATATAGTGGCTCAATATACTTCAATATGAAGTATTTTGTTCTTCTTTTATAACTATTTAAAATGTTAGACTTTGCTATGTTAATTTTAAACAAAAATAATGCTAAGGTTATTAAGTTTACAATTAACAATAATAGTTTATTATAGCCTTCAATCATACTTAAAACATATTCTTTATTTTAGAGTCCATATATTGTAGAATAGAGCTTTGTTTTTGAGTTTCAATGTTTCATGATTTTGTAGCAGTTGTGACTTTAACACAGAATGATTACACAGTGAAAATTAAAAAAAGGAATTTCCACTGTAGAAGTATTCTGTTTCAAGTCTATGATCTTATAAATTACTTTCCACATTATATATGAGAAATATTATTAGAAAGAAATAACTTTTCTGTAAACTTGGTTTTGAAGAGTGAGGCATTGTGGATAAGTGAGTGATGGCTAAGAATATCTTCCTTGAAACTGATAATATGCTGGTCAATGATAACTATTCTGCATGACTTCTCTGTGAGCTGAATCAAAACTTGAGAATATATAATTGCTGAATAAAACACTCATCTCAAGGGAATTGATCCATGATTTAACAGCAGATTAGTCTTATCTCTCTATAGAAGTACCTGTGTTTTAATAATATTCAAAAACAGAGAAGTTTTCCCCCCGACCTGTGCATCATTTGTAGAGTGCTTTAAATAATATAAGCATTTGTACTGAAACCTGAATCACTTTAATTGGATTCTATGACAATGAGTCCCAGGTGTCTTCTTTCTTTAGAACTCTGTTAGCAGATGATTCTAATGTAGAGCTGTGATTAACACAAGAAAATGAGTAACACAATATAGAAAAGAATACATTCCTTACTACCATTTTATAAATCTAATTGAAAATTCCATGTAATTTTGTTAGAAAAGCTTGGAAGAAATAGAGTGTGATGAAACTGGTATTATAGAAAGGGCACTGGATTGAGAGTGAGAGAACTGAAGGTCTTTCTCATCGAATGTCTAGTTCTGCTTTTACTCTATATACTGACCCACAGATAAAGGAGTGTACTGGATAATTATAGCAGACCTGTGCTTGTCTGCTCATCTCCATTTTTTCTTTCCCTTTTCCAATAACTCTAGGCATCTCTTTGACAATCCACATAGTTATGGGGAAGTTGCCCCCACTCCTGGCTCAAGAGGCATGGCCTGTTATTCTTTCAAAACCATCAGTATATTCATCTTTCTTGGTCATGATTATGGGCATAAGACTCAAGCAAAACCAATATTTAACATATTGCTTGGAATTTTAGAGAAAAGGGACATTCTCTTTGTTGGAGGGCATAGCTTTAGATGATAAAGAATACACTTGCAATGCAGGAGACCCAGGTTCAATCTCTGGATCAGGAAGATCCCCTGGAGAAGGAAATGGCAACCCATTCCAGTATTCTTGCCTTGAAAAATTCCATGGACAGTGGAGCCTGGTGGGCTACAGTCCATGGGGTTGCAAGAGTTGGACATGACTTAGCAACTAAACCACCATCACTGTAATATATGCGTGCAGGGCAGGGATTTGTTTCAGATACTTTTGCCACTGTTTAAAAACAAAATTCAACTGAGTAAATTTTAAAGGTCTTATTGGCTTTATTCAGTGACTTGTGAATCAAGCAGCATCAAATCTAGGAGATAGAAATGAGCCCTGAAGAGCTGTACATAACAAAAGATATTTTATAAGCAGAATGGAGGAGGAACAAGGAAGTTATACAAGCAAAAAGTAGATTGGTTGTGGCAAAGTCACTTTTCTTTAAGGCAGGGGCCCATCAGGCAGATTACCTAACTAGTGCTGATCAGGCAATTCCTGACTGGTTGAAGATTCCATTTCTGAGAGAGCCAAAACTATGTAAGTTTCAGTTTGGTAATGTGGGGCTTAGCACAAGTGACTCCATTTTGAGCCTCTTGGTTTGTTTGTGACACCATCAAAATGAAGTCACCTGGAGAAGAAAGCTAAAGCACAAAGAAGGGCAAGCCTAAAAGAATTACATAAAAATTGTCTTCTTCATACAATAGTCTTCGGTGTAAAACTTGATGTAAAATCCTCCCTGCTTTTGCACCAAGGCATGCCTTTTATTTTCAAGCCAGTTGAATTTGCCTTTCTATCAGTTGTAATTCTTGCACCTAAATTAATTCTGATATAGTAATCCTCAAGGCCTCTTCCAGTTTTAATATTTTTTACATTGTGATACTTAAAATTTAAAATAATTGGTATAGTATGAAAAGATTGTGGTCCAGATTAACCTGAAACTCTGTCAAATGCACTAAGAAGTGAGCAGTATGGCACATCTCAGAGATCACTAGACTGAGGAGAAATATTTCTATTAGATGTGTGATCTTCAAGTATCCTGTGAGAAACAATTTTGTAAAAAATAAAGCAATGTTTTAATATGCACTAAATATGATAGATTAAGAGGTTTCTAAAATTGCCGGACTCAGTGTAGCTTCATCTCTCCAAAATTATACATCTTTGAAGAACACTTGTAAATAGCAAACACTTTTTTGAGCCCTGCCCACAATAATTGAAGGTCAAACCCCTAACACTGAGTTTCAGCAGGAGGTATCTGAGCATTTCTTGTTCAATACTTTGAGACTCCACATCATTCTCCATGAAGCTAATATATTTTTGGCTTTGTCTAAAATACTCTATGTTTTGCATGGAATTTAAGTCCAATTCTCAATGTGCCCCAGGGTAGCCCTAAGCTAATGATAGCCTGAGACAGGGAGGGTAGCAAATGCCAACCTCTTTGCTTGTAGTCTGATCAGATCTTTGGAGCACTTTATACTCCTGAGTCCCTATTGGTTTAGGTTGAAGTTGTTATCTAAATGAGAATATGTTCTTGCCTAAGTATTTTCCCGTTCTTTGTTAAGTTATCTCACTTCCTTTCTCCAGAGAGCTCTCCCTCAGTTAATCATGGGAATAAAATTCTGCATCTCAAACCAGTTTATAGATATCTCCTTCTCCCTGCCTTTTCTTCTGGCCCAAGAATCTTTACCTGGGGAACATGCTAAGTTCTTTAATCCCCTACAAACTGTAATCACTACTAGCACTTAACATTTTCATTGCACAGGCCTAGAATTCAGATCCTGGTGACTTACTACCCATTTCCATACATTTCTATGTTTCCCTCTGGAACTCTGCTTATTCCAATGATATTTGCTTTATATGATGAGATTGAAAGATGAGGGAATGGACTGTGAGAGTCCTAGTCTAGATAAGTGTATATTTTAAAGCATTTCAAATGTCGTTGTGTTCTCTTGGGTGATCTCTATCATAATAGCTATAATATTGAAATGATTGTAGATAGCAATATAAATCAATAGAACTTTAAACATAAAGATTGCTATGTCTCTATTTAAGTGCCTTTATTTATTTTCTATCTATGTATTGCATATGGAGGGTGGTGCTTTCTACTTGGTTTTATATGAACTACATACTAGAATCACATACTAAATGTTTCCTTGCTGACACCTTTTTTACATTGCAAAGCCTCTTATTAGATTTGGACTTTTGAAAGCCCTTACAAGCAATGGCCCCTGTGGGATACTTCATTTTTTGTTTTCTCATTGTGTTTGTGTTTCTTTCACTATGTGATACAAGGATACATTCTGCCCTACAGCTGTAGGTGTGTTTTCCTTTGTTCTTGCTTTATTTAAACTCAGAATATAAAATGTTTATGGGAAATAATTGAGTCAAGATAAGCAATAGTTAGCCAGTAGAGGTTTTCCAAATTGAAATAATTTGTGTAGGGAAGTAGATAGAGAATAAGCCAACATTTGAGCAAACTACAGTTAAGGGGGTTAAGCCATTGGAATAAGCACTGGATAGGTGACCTTAGTGCCCCTTCCAATTCTGAGATTCTGTTATTCACTAAAATGATACAGAGTAAAAGAGCGAAGATTTTAAGTGGTAAAGCATTGTTATTTTTAAGTAAAATAAAATCTGAACATTTTCATCCTTTATATTCCTGACAAGTCAGAGAGATATGGTGATATTTAAGTTTGACCCAAATTTCTTAAATTTTTTTTTTATATTTCTCATTGTGTTAAAAAATGGTTTTTAGCTTACCACAGTTTCAAGAGGAAGTCAGAATGTTTCTGACTACTTTTCATTTAAGAAATGATGTGCTTTTAAAGAGGTAGTTAATGTCTCGAAAAGTCTATAAGAGTTTTTGACTAATCGAATTGAGTGGTTTTTTTTTTTTTCTTTTTTTTTTATGAGATTGAGGAGTCAAACAGGAATACACATTCCATTAGTTCTCCTTGTAATGGAATTTTTAAAATATTCTAAAGTCCATGTTACATTTCCCATTTCTTTGTTAAACCAGAATAATTCAAGGATTTTTTTCCCCTTTTAAAATTAACAAAACTGAGATATAGACAACTTGAGTGAATTTGTGAAAAGCTACAATTAAATGGTAATAAGCTCAAAAAAACCTAATTAATGGCTTCCAGCTACCTATCAAGCTACTTTCTGGGCTTAAAAATATGCCTGTGTTCCCTATCCTGAACCCTCCTCCCTCCTCCCTCCCCATACCATCCCTCTGGGTTTTCCCAGTGCACTAGCCCCAAGCATCAAGTATCGTGCATTGAGCCTGGACTGGCAACTCGTTTCATACATGATATTTCACATGTTTCAATGCCATTCTCCCAAATCTTTCCACCCTCTCCCTCTCCCACAGAGTCCATAAGACTGTTCTATACATCAGTGTCTCTTTTGCTGTCTCATACACAGGGTTATTGTTACCATCTTTCTAAATTCCATATATATGCATATACCTGTGGCAGATTCATTATGATATTTGGCATAACTAATACAATTTTGTAAAGTTTAAAAATAAAATAAAATTAAAAAATAAATAAATATAAAAAATAAATAAAATAAAATACTAAAAAAAAAAAGAGGTCAGAAGCAGCCAACAGACATTTATTTCTTTTTCCCACCATTTCCCTGGAGTTTTTGGCTCACCTGGGCCATAATCTGCCCATCCAAGTATAAGAGATTTGTTTTGCCACTGTTTTGCTACATCATAAAAAATGTGACCCCATTTATATTCTGCAGTGTCCATATGGTTAAAACTGTCAAATAAATGTGCCTATTTAAAAAAAAAAAAATATGCAAGCTAAAGTTCACGTAGCTTTTATATTAGACAAGATATACAAGATACATTTTTAAGTATGTAAAAAGAGAATACTTATTTTGCATTATGAAACTTCTAAATTTCAGTCTCTACTTCTTATTTACATTGGTACAGTATTTTGTTCTATAAATAAGTATATACATGTAGGACCTAAGAAAAACAACTCTCAGGATATAGCAAACTAAAGAACTTTTAAAAGTAAAATCCTACAAGCATAATCCCACTGTTGTTATTTACTTGCAAACTCTGTCTGACAGAATGTGGTCCACTGGAGAAGGGAATGGCAAACCACTTCAGTATTCTTGCCTTGAGAACCCCATTAACAGTATGAAAAGGCAAAATGATAGGATACTGAAAGAGAAACTCCCCAGGTCAGTAGGTGCCCAATATGCTACTGGAGATCAGTGGAGAAATAACTCCAGAAAGAATGAAGGGGTGGAGCCAAAGCAAAAACAATACCCAGTTGTGGATGAGACTGGTGATAGAAGCAAGGTCTGATGCTGTAAAGAGCAATATTGCATAGGAACCTGGAATGTCAGGTCCATGAATCAAGGCAAATTGGAAGTGGTCAAACAAGAGATGGCAAGAGTGAATGTCAACATTCTAGGAATCAGCGAACTCAAATGGACTGGAATGGTGAATTTAACTCAGATGACCATTATATCTACTACTGTGGGCAGGAACCCCTCAGAAGAAATGGAGTAGCCATCATGGTCAACAAAAGAGTCCGAAATGCAATACTTGGATGCAATCTCAAAAACGACAGAATGATCTCTGTTCGTTTCCAAGGCAAACCATTCAATATCACAGTAATCCAAATCTATGCCCCAACCAGTAACACTGAAGAAGCTGAAGTTGAATGGTTCTATGAAGACCTACAAGACCTTTTAGAACTGACACCCCCAAAAAGATGTCCTTTTCATTATAGGGGACTGCAATGCAAAAGTAGGAAGTCAAGAACCACCTGGAGTAACAGGCAAATTTGGCCTTGGACTATGGAATGAAGCAGGGTAAAGACTAATAGAGTTTTGCCAAGAAAATGCACTGGTCATAACAAACACCCTCTTCCAACAACACAAGAGAAGACTCTATACATGGACATCACCAGATGGTCAACACCGAAATCAGATTGATTATATTCTTTGCAGCCCAAGATGGAGAAGCTCTATACAGTCAGCAAAAACAAGACCGGGAGCTGACTGTGGTTCAGATCATGAACTCCTTATTGCCAAATTCAGACTGAAATTGAAGAAAGTAGGGAAAACCACTAGACCATTCAGGTATGACTTAAATCAAATCCCTTATGATTTTACAGTGGAAGTGAGAAATAGATTTAAGGGCCTACATCTGATAGATAGAGTGCCTGATGAGCTATGGAATGAGGTTCGTGACATTGTACAGGAGACAGGGATCAAGACCATCCCCATGGCAAAGAAATGCAAAAAAGCAAAATGGCTGTCTGGGGAGGCCTTACAAATAGCTGTGAAAAGAAGAGAAGCAAAAAGCAAAGGAGAAAAGGAAAGATATAAGCATGTGAAAGCAGAGTTCCAAAGAATAGCAAGAAGAGATAAGAAAGCCTTCCTCAATGATCAATGCAAAGAAATAGAGGGAAACAACAGAATGGGAAAGACTAGAGATCTCTTCAAGAAAATTAGAGATACCAAGGGAACATTTCATGCAAAGATGGGCACAATAAAGGACAGAAATGGTATGGACCTAACAGAAGCAGAAGATATTAAGAAGAGATGGCAAGAATACACAGAAGAACTGTACAAAAAGATCTTCACGACCCACATAATCACGATGATGTGATCACTGACCTAGAGCCAGATATCCTGGGATGTGAAGTCAAGTGGGCCTTAGAAAGCATCACTACAAACAAAGCTAGTGGAGGTGATGGCATTCCAGTTGAGCTATTTCAAATCCCGAAAGATGATGCTGTGAAAGTGCTGCACTCAATAGGCCAGCAAATTTGGAAAACTCAGCAGTGGCCACAGGACTGGAAAAGGGCAGTTTTCATTCCAATCCCAAAGAAAGGCAATGCCAAAGAACGCTCAAACTACCACACAATTGCACTCATCTCACATGCTAATAAAGTAATGCTCAAAATTCTCCAAGCCAGACTTCAGCAATATGTGAACCGTGAACTTCCTGATGTTCAAGTTGGTTTTAGAAAAGGCAGAGGAACCAGAGATCAAATTGCCAACATCCGCTGGATCATGGAAAAGGCAAGAGAGTTCCAGAAAAACATCTACTTCTGCTTTATTGACTATGTCAAAGCCTTTGACTGTGTGGATCACAATAAACTGTGGAAAATTCTTCATGAGATGGGAATACCAGACTATCTGATCTGCCTCTTGAGAAATTTGTATGCAGGTCAGGAAGCAGCAGTTAGAACTGGACATGGAACAACAGACTGGTTCCAAATAGGAAAAGGAGTACGTCAAGGCTGTATATTGTCACCTTGCTTATTTAACTTCTATGCGGAGTACATCATGAGAAATGCTGGACTGGAAGAAACACAAGCTGGAGTCAAGATTGCCTGGAGAAATATCAATAACCTCAGATATGCAGATGACACCACCTTTATGGCAGAAAGTGAAGAGGAATTAAAAAGCCTCTTGATGAAAGTGAAAGTGGAGAGTTAAAAAGTTGGCCTACAGCTAAACATTCAGAAAACAAAGATCATGGCATCCGGCCCCATCACTCATGGGAAATAGATTGGGAAACAGTGGAAACAGTGTCAGACTTTATTTTTTCTGGGCTCCAAAATCATTGCAGATGATGACTGCAGCCATGAAATTAAAAGATGCTTACTCCTTGGAAGGAAAGTTATGAGCAACCTAGATAGCATATTCAAAAGCAGAGATATTACTTTGCCAACAAAGGTTCATCTAGACCAGGCTATGGTTTTTCCTGTGGTCATGTATGGATGTGAGAGCTGGACTGTGAAGAAGGCTGAGCACCAAAGAATTGATGGTTTTGAACTGTGGTGTTGGAGAAGACTCTTGAGAGTCCCTTGGACTGCAAGGAGATCCAACCAGTCCATTCTGAAGGAGATCAGCCCTGGGATTTCTTTGGAAGTAATGATGCTGAAGCTGAAACTCCAGTACTTTGGCCACCTCATGCGAAGAGTTGACTCATTGGAAAAGACTCTGATGCTGGGAGGGATTGGGGGCAGGAGGAGAAGGGGACGACAGAGGATGAGATGGCTGGATGGCATCACTGACTTGATGGATGTGAGTCTGGGTAAACTCTGGGAGTTGGTGATGGACAGGGAGGCCTGGCGTGTGCGATTCATGGGGTCACAAAGAGTCGGACACGACTGAGCGACTGAACTGAAAGGACTGAAATCTGTCTGACTCTTTCGAAACTCCATGGATTGTATTCTTCCAGGCTCCTCTGTCCATGAGATTTCCCAGGCAAGAATACTGGAATGAGTTGCCATTTCCTTCCCCAGGGCACCTTCCCAACTCAAGTATCAAATCTGCATCTTTACAATTGGCAGTCTTTACCTGTGAGATTCTTTACCCCTGAGCCACCTGGGAAGCCAAACATAACATTACTTACAACAAAAGCACCATAATAATAGGGAATAAGATTAAACATTTCAAACTATTTTATAGTTTAGAAAATTATAGTTTTCCATGAAATGTCTGTGATATTGGTATTATTTTTCTTTTCTCCTTTAATAGAGTAGAAATTTTAACAAAACAAAATAGTTAAGAAATTGGCATAAAATCACACATTAAATCACACTGAAGTACAAGTTTTCTCATTCAGTCATGCATTCATTCATTCAAAACCATATTTTTTGAGCACCAACAGTTTCAGGCAACAGATTAATTATTTGAGGTTATAAGAAAAATACTATATCTCCTGTTCTATTGAAACAAGCAAACTAGATATTATACAACTTAGAAAAGAGTGATTTATTTTTTCTTCCCATAAGAAATTTTCAGAGAGGTCATAAATTAAAGACTTGCAAAAATGAAATGAGGGAAGTAATCCATCTCATTGTCCTCATGATCAGGATCACTGCTTGATCCAGAACTATTCCATGACCTACTGAATAGCTTCCTAATTTTTTTTTCCTTGCTTTTTTTCTATTTCCTATACAGTTCAATATTCACTCACAACTCAGAGTTATTTTAGAAATATTAGTTCAGCCATAGCATTCATCTACCTTTGATATTTCCCATTATATAAAAGATAAATCTCAAATTCATTGTTATAGAATGTTTTAAGTTAATCACAAACTACAGTAAGTCTCCTAACAAAACTTCCAGTTGCAAAATTTCAAAGATGCAAACATGCATTCATGTGTTCAGTCATTTAAGTTTGTTCCTGTATCTGGTGTACATGGCATTGTGCATGCATTCTCTGCAAGTGGTTGTGGTTTTGTGTACTTTACAATACTGTATAGAGTACAGTAGAACAATATCTTTATTTTACACTAAGGATGTCCAGAAAATGAAAGTGAAGTCGCTCAGTCATGTCCAACTCTTTACGAACCCACGGACTGTAGTCTGCCAGGCTCCTCCATCCATGGGATTTTCCAGGCAAGAGTACTGGAGTGGGTTGCCATTTCCCTCTCCAGAATGTCCAGAAGCAAGCATAAAAGCAGTAGTAATGTAGCTGGCACTACTGTACTTTCCAGGTTAGTACTGTAAAATTAAAAATATTTTCTTTATTTTGTGTGTCTGTTTTTATGTATTATTTGTGTGAAAATTATTGTAAACCTATTATAGTATAGCACTGTATAGCTGATTGTGTTAGTTGGGTATCTAGGCTAACTTTGCTAGACATACAAGTAAATTGGATTTATGAACATGCTATTGGAATGGAACTCATTTATATGTAGGGAACCCTCTTCTCCTCCTGCCTTCAATCTTTCCCAGCATCAGGGTATTTTCCAATGAGTGAGTTCTTTGCATCAGGTGGCCAAAGTATTGATGTTTCAGCTTTAGCATCAGTCTTTGCAAAGAATAAGTCCTTCCAATGAATAAGTAGGAAACTTATTGTAATCCTAATCAGTCTTCCAATGCTTTTCTCAAAGAATTGAAATTGGCTTATCTTGACACGTTATTTTGATTTAAATGGCAGAGACTGATTTCTATTACTCTCCTTTCTGAATCTCAGTCAAGATAATATTATACTTCTATTGAATAAAAGTTTTAAAATGCTCTACAATTAAGTTCTTTTAACTCTAATTTTATATTGTCTTATAAAACCAGTTCAGTTCAGTTGCTCAGTCATGTTTGACTTTTTGCGACCCCATGAACTGCAGCACGCCAGGCTTCCCTGTCCATCAGCAACTCCCGGAGCGTGCTCAAACTCATGTCCATTGAATTGGTGATGTCATCCAACCACCTCATCCTCTGTCATCCCTCATCTCATCCTCTGTCTTATAAAATAAACAATGATATATTCTGTCAGCAAAATATACTTGATTTCTCTCCAGATATTTTTGAGATAGATAATAATTTGTGATTTATATTGATATATAATCTGTGGTTTTATTTACTTACATTTTTAATATTTGTATTTACATGTATCCATAATAATGAAGGTAAACAAATAGAATTTTCTATTTATTAATATGATCTTTTAAATTATGTACAAAACAAGCTAAAAATAAGTTAAAACAGCTCACTGGTTGCTTATATATAGGATAAAACCAGTTTAGTGGCATCAGATCTTTGTTTTTCCAGTAAGTCATTATCTAAAGAGGGAACTCTACTCTTGCTTTTATGAATTTTATACTATTTTTTTTCATGAAAAAAAAATGTCTTTACCTTTACATTATCACTTTTAATGGGAGGTGGATTTTGTCATAAAAATTCAGTGACGCATGCTAAGAATGGCTAGCAGTATTAACTAAATGGTTGAGGATTCTTGCGTAGAAGATTTTGAAAAATACCTGAGTTATCCCAATAAGGATAAGTTACCTCCCAAACACAATAATAGTGTCTTTGTAGCCTTGGGAAAGCCTGCATGGATGGTATCCTGCAGTCCAAATCATTGTTTCACTTAAGTTGAAGTCAGGACATAAAATTGATAACTTGCTTAGTTTTGTTTCTATCTTTCCCCATCTTATCTCCCCCACTCCTTACCAAGCTTCCTTGAGAGCAATTACTTAATAACTCATCTGAATTTACATGATCCTCTCAGGGGCTTCTTCTATAGAACTTGACTCTAAGGGGAAGAAATACAAAAAATGAAAGGAAAGAAGGAGACTAATCAGCTAGTAATTGTGTCTTTTTTTAGATAAACAGCCATATCTACATTTATTTTCAGTGTCTATGGGCCTAATTACAGGACTGCGTGTATATCATTTTTTGGTCTTTGTGTTTTATTCCTCCCCTTTGTTTCTAATTTGTATCCAGTCTGTCTACTTAACTACAATTGCTTAATGGAGTGGGATTTATTATTTATTCTTAATATAGTGGGCACCCAGAGTGTAGACTACACTTGGTTATGGATCTTGACTGTGCCCCATAAACACATTTCCAAAAATTACTTATTGCTATAAACTTGAGCATAATGAAAAGCATTACAATTGAAAAGCATTTATAAACTAGACAATGGTGAATAGTAATCAAGACACCAACTCACCAGAAGTCAATTTACAGACCCAATTCCCCACCTTCCACACTTGGACTTGGAGATGATTCTTAGATATTAGAATATTCAGGGACAAGCCATGTGAAAATAGGGCCAACTGCAAGGGAGAGCAGAAACTTACTACTTTTTAATCTTGATCCAGATTTCTATTTTCAGCATCTAAATGTTGCTAAAACCAAACACTCCCTTAAAGAGATTATATTCTAACTCATTAATCTGCAATTTCTAATATATAACACTTTTGTTAAATGACACACAAAGTGAGTTGAATTGATTTTCTACTGTGACATTAATTTCAGTTATTTAATTGTGTGTGCTTGTGTCTGTGTTGTGTGAACTATGAACTGAGTATATACCATAAGGGATAGTGAGAACAAGAGGAAAGCAAGATAGAGACTTCATAAGTAAAAGCTCAAGTCCTGTGGTCATATATTCATGCAATGAATTCTGGTTCTGCCCATGCTAATCAAGTTAACGCTAACTACATGTTTTAACTCTTTGAAGATTTGCTTTCCTCTTCATCAAATGGGATCTTGCCTTTCATTCCTTTATGTAGCTAAGAGTTTACACCTGGGGTCTTTCATTTTCAGTCTGAAGGACTTTCTTTAGCATTCCTTGAATAAAATATTTGTTGGTGATACCTCTCCATTTTTGTTTATCTGAAAACATATTTTCTTTTAATTTTTGAAGGACATTTTTACTGGTTATAGAATTATGGCTTGAGGGTTTTTTTTTTTCCTTCACTTTCTGCACTTTAAAGTCGTTGATTCATTATCTCCTAGTCTTTACTTTTTTTCTGATGAGAAAGCTATTATTTGTATTATAATTTTCTGTTTCTAATGTGTACTCTTCTCTGTGTCCAAGATTTTCTATTTTTCTTCATTTTTCAGCACTTTGATCAAGCAGAGTCCTTTTTATATTTGTTTGTTTGATCCTGCTTGTGTTTTGAAAAAATTATTTGACTTGAAGTTGATTTTTCTTTCTTTCTTTTTGCTAAATTTAGAAATGTATTAGCTTTTACTCTTTTGGTGCCATTTTTCATTTGCTGTCAATCTGTAATAACAATCACTCTATGCTAGCCACTATATATTTTTCCATGGTTTATTTTTTTTAATTCCTCTGGGTTTTATGTTATATAACTTCTATTAATATATCTTTATTTTTATTCCTTTTCTGCTCTCTCTAAACTGTTGTCAAGCCCATACAGAATTGTTTTTATAATTTTAGTTATTGCAATTTTCTGTACTATAATTTCTAATTTGATCTTTTCCATTTTTATCTTCTGCTGAGTTTTCTCTGTATTTTTGTTCGTTAAAATATTTTCTTTTTATGCTTTTGCAAATATTTATCATCAATATTTTAAGGCCCTTCTCTACTAATAATAGCATCAGGTTCATCTATAGAAAATAGATTGTATTCCTAGTTTTTGCATTCTCAATAATCTTAGACTTTATATTGTACATTATGGATAATATGTTGCAGAGACCCTGTCTTTTTTATCTACCTCTGAAAAATTTTGATATCTGTTAGCAACATGGAATTTACTTTAACAAACTCAAACTCCAAACTGACAATCATGTGAAACAACAGCAGCTGAAAAATTTTGTTCTTTGAGACTGTCAGTTGTGACTTTCACTTGCATAAATACTTTATAGGGTCATCTGAGGATTTAGTGTCATTTAGGGTCATCTGAGGATTTAATGGGGCTTCCCAGGTGGCGTTAGTGGTAAAGAATCTGCCTGCCAATGCAGGAGACATAAGTGATGTGGGGTGGATTCCTGGGTCAGCAAGATCCCCTAGAGGAGGCTGTGATAATCCACTCCAGTATTCTTGCTTGGTGAATCTCATGGGGAGAGGATCCTGGCAGACTACTGTCCTTTCTGTTGCAGAGTCAGACACAACTGAAATGACTGAGCACACGTACATATACTGATTATGGGACTCACTCTGTGGGTCTGTCTTTTCTTCCCCATCTATATTCTACAACTATGCTAGTACACTACAACTCTGTCTCTGACAAACTCCAGCTACTTGTATTATTTGTGTCTTCTCTTTTATTAATCCCAGCCTTCTCTCATTGTGAATTCTGGGTTATATCTTAAGGTATTAAGCCATGTAAATGCAAAATTACCTGATGCAGTACCTTTTTCTAAGTAGTCAGATTCCCTCTAATTTCTGCCTTCATTTGTTTATTCTTCAGTGCTTTTAAATATCTGGTTTTATATTTTGTCCAGATTATAATTGTTATCCATAAAAGTGTCAATTCACCATGAGGCACCCTACCATTTGGAAACCATTTAAATATCACTGTATTTATTTATTAAGTTCAGTAACATGAAAACACATGGTATTAACACTCACTGGTCAAAAGGTATATCTGATAGAAAATAAACTGTAAGGAGTCTGAATTAAGTATCTGAATTTCCTTTGGGAGGCAGTAAATGTTTGAGTAAAGAGCAGATAAAGGCAAATGAAAAAATATTTTATGTCCCTGCTGAGATAATTCAGTTGATCATAAGGATAGAAATTAGATGAACTATCTCATATCACTCAGGAAAAAGTGTTTCCTGGAGTACGATAAGGAAATATGTATATATGTATAACAAATATAAATATATATTGGGATGTGCTCTACAGACTGTTTACATATTAAATATTCATTTGTATTTAATAACTTCATTTAATTCTAAAGTTCCATTTTGGCAAATGAATCACATAAACGTTTTCAGTTCAGTTCAGTCGCTCAGTTGTGTCCAACTCTTTGCAACCCCATGAATCGCAGCACGCCAGGCCTCCCTGTCCATCACCAACTCCCGGAGTTCACTCAGACTCACGTCCATCAGTCAGTGATGCCATCCAGCCATCTCATCCTCTGTCGTCCCCTTCTCCTCCTGCCCCCAATCCCTCCCAGCATCAGAGTCTTTTCCAATGAGTCAACTCTTTGCATGAGGTGGCCAAAGTACTGGAGTTTCAGCTTCAGCATCATTCCCTCCAAAGAAATCCCAGGGCTGATCTCCTTCAGAATGGACTGGTTGGATCTCCTTGCAGTCCAAGGGACTCTCAAGAGTCTTCTCCAACACCACAGTTCAAAAGCATCAATTCTTCTTCGGTGCTCAGCTTTCTTCACAGTCCAACTCTCACATCCATACATGACCACTGAAAAAACCATAAAAGTTTAGGCCACTATTAATAAAATAATATAAGCTGAATTTATGAAAACCAAATTTTGTGCTGCTCAAGTGGGTGCTATGTTATGTTAGTTATTTAAGTGTCATAGTTCTTGGAATTTGAGGACCATGATGATCATCACATTTATACCTAACAGTTTTTTGAGCTACTTATACAGCAATGCATTAGTCTTATTTATACAGAGATTCATTATACAGGATACATTAGTCTTATTGTTTCTAACAAACCAAAGTATCTCAGAGAATTGATTTATTCTGAAACCTAATTAACATTTCATTGTAATCTACAGTGCTAGATTTTAAAAATATCAAGTAATCTTACTAGGCATTATCATATTAAAATAATTAGTTATTATCTAGAGAGGTATTATAACACCTCACATGATTAACTACCAAATGGATTGAACATGAATAAATTTAAGTTGCTTGAATGAACCAGAATACACACACACAATTTTATTATGCAGTAGCTTGCATCATTTCAAAGAGGCTATTCCTAAGATGCTCTTTAACTTGCTAAGTAAAATGATGAATATGGAAGTAAACACACAGAAAAGAAAAATGAAGAAAAAAAAAGAAAGGCAAAGAGAGAAAGAGAAAAATAAGTAACGTGGTATAAATATCTGGAAAGACAAATCTCTTCTTGTTTTAGGCATTAAGATCTCTTGCTGCTGCTACTGCTAAGTCGCTTCAGTCGTGTCCGACTCTGTGCGATCCCATAGACGGCAGCCCACCAAGCTCTGCCGTCCCTGGGATTCTCCAGGCAAGAACACTGGAGTGGCTTGCCATTGCCTTCTCCGTAAGATCTCTTAGGAGAAAACAAAAGCAACATGAAAAGGATCAATCCCTAAACTGTTAGAACTGGATCAGGTTATTGTCAAAATCAGTACTGTCTCCTTTGGCACAAGCCTTATTTTGGGCTTCCCTGGTGGTTCAAACGATAAAGCATCTGCCTGCAATGCAGGAGACCCAGGTTCCATCCCTGGGTTGGGACGATCCCCTGGAGATGGAGAAGAAAATGGCAACTCACTACAGTACTCTTACCTGGAAAATCCCATGGATGGAGGAGCCTGGTAGGCTACACAGTCCATGTGATCACAAAGAGTAGGACATGGCTGAGCAACTTCACTTTCACTTTTGGTTATTTTAAAATAGACTATGAGGCAGAAATTTTATGATACCATGAAACCTAGGAACCAAAAGTGTTATTCTACCATCTTATTTTCTTCTCCAAAAACACTTGCAAAATATTCAGGTAACATTACTGCAGTGACTTCAATCCATTGTTTGTCTGTGTTTAACCCATTGTTTGTGAAGCTAGAGATCATTTATTTTTTCTTTTACAAACATCTAAGTAGGTCTGAATTCTAAATCTTTACATAAAGGATCAGTAACTCTTTTTAAAGTTATTATTATTTTTCTGTAAAAGGCCAGGATGTTTTAATCTTCACAGGCTGGTAGATCTCTGTTGTAAATGTTCAGCACTGCTACCTTAGCATGAAAGCAGGCTTATGTAAATGATGGGCGTGGTCATATTCCAATAAAGTTTTATTCAGAAAAACAGGTTACTGTCCCACTAATTTTACCCACTACATCTTTAGAGATATGGAGTAAGTTTTTTGTCATCAATAGAATATCTTCCAAAGGGTTCTTGATCTTATCACTTCTCCTGGTATAGATTAAGAGAATCTAGTAATGTCCAATTATTATTTCACTTTTTTCACTTTTCTTTAAAGAAAGTATTAATAAGGAAGCCTCTAACTCTTTAGTTACAACTTGAATCATCAAGATGGAATAATTTTAGAAGAAAATTTCTCTCACAGCTTGACAAGTGGTTTCAGGATTCATTTTTTTTAAAAGCTATTATATATGTTTGAGCAAGCTGCTTAAAGATTGTAGTATGGCTTACCTAAAGACAATATTTAGTATGCACAATTTATAATATTAATATTTTCCCAGTAAAGTGTAAAGAAAATTATATGGACTAGATTTAAGGCCAATAAAGAAGAATTTTACTAAGGGTCTGTCTCAATAAAAAATGGTCCACATTAAAAAAAAAAAAAAAACTTTAAAAAGCTAGTAGGTAAAAATAAACACCTACTATATCTTGTCATTTGTATAAAATCTTATAAATTTAGAAGTAACATGATTTTTTTTTTAATCCCTGAAGGATTTTACAGTAAAAAATCTTGAACCATATAAAGCTCATCACTACCTACTAATTGTGGTTAACTGGTCTGCTCATTTGGGTTAGGAAAAGCTAGAAATGACTCAATATTTTCAGTGCATTGAACCATTGGTTAGTTTGAAAAGTTTGAAAAAACCTAAGATGATATTCTACAGGAGAGTGCTTTTGGGTAATACCACAAATGATGTTTCTATAAAATAATGATACATAAAAGTCATCTATAATTAAATTCCTGTGTTTTTTAAAGTAAAATTTGTATATAGCATTATATTAGTTTCAGGTATACAAAGTAATAATTTGATACTTGTATACACTGCAACATGATCACCACAGTATGTCTATTTAGCATTTGTCATCATGCAATTGGCTCTCTTCACCCCTCTAACTTCATTCTCCTCTGGGAATCACAAATCTGTTTTCTGTATGTCTGAGTTTTGTTTTGTTTTGTTTGTCTATTTTTTAAGTTCACAAATAGCAGATTTCTTTCTTTTTTACAGCTGAATAGCATTCAATTGTGTGTGTCTGTATATGTATGTATCACATCTTCTTTATCCATTCATCCACCTATAGATACCTAGATGTTTCCATATTTTAGCTATTGTGAAAAAATGTTACAATGAGTATAGGGATATATAGCTTTTCAAAGTTGTGTTTTTAGGTACTTCAGATAAATCCTACTTTTCTGTTTTTAATTTCTGGAGGGAACTCCATACCATTTCCTCTTTACATCAATTTACATTCCCAACAGCAGTGTATGAGTGTTCCCTTTCTTCTCACTCTCTCCAGCACTTGTCATTTCTTGTCTTTTGATAACAACCATTTTAGTAAGTGTGAAGCAATAACTTATTGTGGTTTAATTTGTATTTCCCTGATGATGGCTAATCAGTCCATCCTAAAGGAGATCAGTCCTGGGTGTTCATTGAAAGGACTGATGTTGAAGCTGAGACTCCAATACCACCTGATGTGAAGAGCTGACTCATTTGAAGAGACCCTGATGCTGGGAAAGATTGAGGGCAGGAGGAGAAGGGGATGAGAGAGGATGAGATGGTTGGATGGCATCACTGACTCAATGGACATGGGTTTGGGTGGACTCTGGAAGTTGGTGATGAACAGGGAGGCCTGGCATGCTGTGGTTCATGGGGTGGCAAAGAGTCGGGCATGACTCAGTGACTGAACTGAACTGAACTGATGATTAGTGATGTTACACATCTTTTCATGTGCCTGTTGACCACGTGTATGTCTTCTTTGGGAAAAAAAAAACACACACACAACAAAAACAACTTTTAAAATCAAATTGTCTATTGTTTTTGCTACTGGGTTGAGTTCTTTATATATTTTGGATATTAACCCATTGTAAGATATATTATTTGCAAAACTTTCCTCTTGTTTCATTGATCCATGTGTCTGTTTTTATGCCCAAAACATACTGTTTTGATTATTATAAATTTGTAGTATAGTTTATGAAGTTAGGGTGCATGATGCATCCAGCTTTACTCTTCTTTATTAATATTTCTTTGGCCATTTGTAGCCTTTTGTGGTCTTATATAAATTTTAGAAATATGTGTTATGTATCTGTGAAAAGTGCTATTGGAATTTTATGAAGATTGCATTAAATCTTCAGACTGCTTTTGAATAATATGATCATATTAAAAAATTAACTCTTCCAACCCATTAGCACAGGATGCCGCTGCTTTCTTTCCATTTATTTGTATTGTCTTCATTTTCTTTTATCAGTGTCTTACAGCTTTCCTAGTACAAGTATTTTGCTTCCTTGGTTACATTTATTCTAAGGTATTTGATTCTTTTAAATACAATTCTAAATGGGATTGTTTTCTTGAATTTTTTCTTTCTGATAGTTTGTTATTAGAGTATGGAAATGTAGTAAGTTTCTGTACATTAACTTTTTATCCTGAAACTTTAAGGGGATTACTTATTAGATAAGTTTTTTGATGGGGTCTTTAAGGCTTACTATATATAGTATCATGTCACTTGCAAATAATGACAGTTTCTTATTTCTTTCCAATATGGATGTCTTTTATTTATTATTTTTGCCTAAATGTTGTGACTGGGATTTGCAATGAAAGTGTTAGTTGTTCAGTCATGTCTAACTCTTTGTGATCCCATGGACTCTAGCCTGCCAGATTCCTCTGTCCATGGAATTCTCCAGGCAAGAATACTGGAGTGGGTAGACATGCCATTCTCCAGGGGATCTTCCTGACCCAGGAATAGAACCAGCATCTCCCGCATTGAAGGCAGATTCTTTACTGTCTGAGCTACCTGGGAAATACCATGTGAATAAAAGTATTCAGAGTAAACATCTTTGTACTGTTTCTGATCTTAGAGGAAAAACTTTCAGCTTTTCACTGTTGAGTGTATGTTAGCTGTGGGTTTGTCATATTTGGCCTTTATTATGTTGGCTACATTCCCTCTATTCCCTATGTGTTGAGAGGGTTTGCTTTTTATTATTATTATTATTTTTTAATCATTCCTGGGATTTTGCTTGTTTGTTCATCACAAGGAAGATAAATATATTTTAAATAATCTGGAGCATTAGAATTTTCTATTCTGAATCTATTAGTATATGATCTAAATTTTGACAGATTTAGTTTTTAAAAAGTATGGTCTATTTAGGTATTCAAGCATCTGGTTTATTTCTTAGAGTTTCTTGTACGACTGCCACGATTTATTCCAGTTCACCCAACACACAAATATTCTGTTGAGTCACTAGAAGTACAAATTCCTCATTTCAGCTCCAGCTATATCTATGACAGCTGCCCATTCCATTCTCATTGATCAAAGTCCAAGGCAAAGAATAATCCTTAGTAATTGCTTAATTTCTCACGTTGCTTTTTGGCTCAATGTTCTAGTAAGATTCTTTTTTGAAAGGTCAGAAACTTGTCTCTAATTCATTTCATTAAATTTGAAAAAGGAAAGAAGCCTTTTTATAGTTCAGTAAGAACAAGATGCATAATCACAAAGTGAAAGGTGTTAATATCTGCTCTTAGTCAAAATGAACTACAGCACATTTCATCTTTTTGCAGAACTTTAATTAGCATTATAAGAGGATATCTTATAAAGTAACTGCATAGTAAAGAAGACTATAGCTCGCATAAATCCCATTGTTGAAGAACCTGTTTCATCATCTGAAATGGAAAAACAAATATTAAAATAGAGTACTAAATGGCAACTTTATTGAAATAAGTTGTAAAAGGAGATTTTTTTTTAGTAGTTACAGACCAAGGAATCATTGAAAATGTGGAGTCTTACTAACAAACTGTATCTAAATTTGAATGAAAGATTAATAGGATTTTATTCATGGGCCAATTTATTGTTTTTCATACAGAATCTCATTTCTGTTGTTATCTTAGACTCAACCATCTGCTCCAACCAGCACCAATTAGTCAGTTTTTAATGATTAAGGTTTACATCTGGTCATTCACTTATCAGTTACTTGATCAGTACCAAGTTTTTTATCCTCACTGATCATCAGTTGTCTTATATGTAAAATGGGATAATAAAATTCATTCTATTACCTGTTTCATAGAATTGTGAGCACTAAATAACACATGTAAAATTATTTGCACAGGAATGATTTTGTATTATAGTTAATAATCATAAATATGGAAGTTATTAGCACCTTTATCCCATAATGCATCTTTTAAAACACTTACCTCTACACTCATGATGCAATACAAATGGTTTTCTTGAATGCTTTTCTACTCTTCTCCACTCATGCAAATTTTTCCAGCTCCTCCTCTCTGATCAGCCTTGTGAGTTGGTATTACTACTGCTATGTACATTTCACTTTTAAAAATCTTTCCTCTTTATTAGAATAATTACTGTTCCCAAATGCATTTGCCAGCTCCTCTATAATTTTGCAAAATTTTATTCTTCTTTTGTGTCTCAGTTCTTTTTAAGAATATGAAAAAAAACTATGAAATATTTCCTGGAAAATGTCATATATACTATATATATATATATAGATAGATAGATAGATAGATAGTACATATTTGTACACACCTATTTTTTGCACTGAATTTCACTAGAGTTCATAACCTGCATCACATCTCTAGTTCATCTAAAGTCATCTAGAGGTTCATGAACCTATTCTTAAATATTGTGAAATCCATGTATTTGGCAGAAATTTCAAACTGGAATACAGCTGATTCTGCATTAGAACATTCTAATTTCCCTCTGCTGAAGATTACAGAAAAATGTAGCATAGTGTATAAAATATTTGAAAACTCAATGTAAAGTCAGTTTGGGCAAGAAAAGTGGAATTTATATTAACTTGAAAGGAGGGAAATTGAAGGCTTGTAAGCTAAGGGATCTATAAAAACCTAAAGACATAGCAAGGGCATGTAATATTTTGGAAAAGCTTAAGGTACATGCAAGAAAACATATATATGTGTACCTTGCTTGTGATGGAAGTACAAAGAAAGAGGGGTCCACCATGGATGCCCATTGGAGATGAACAGGGTTGGGGATGCTTGTGCATAAGGGAAGGGTAACTTTGAGTGGTGAGAGTTGAGCTTATGTAATCAAATCCTTGTTTTTTTTATATTGGACCAAGCAGCAGCTTCCAACGTTGTGTTCAATGTTTGGTAGACTAACGTCAGCAGTCAATAATAATGAGCTATCAGTGAAGATTTTCCAAGACTACTAACTCCTTGGCATATCAAAACAGGTCTGTTGGAGATGTATGCTGCAAGAAATTAATGTAAATATCATCCCTCATTTTTCTTTTTGTCTGGCATAGCAACCAACACATAGTAAATGCTGAAAATCCTTTTTTTTTTTTTTTTTTTTACTAACCAGACATGCAAAAACCTGGACAAATCTACTATATACTAGAAAAGTTACTCAGCTTATTTCAGCTTTACAAGGAACTTTCTCATCAAAAAGAAGTACAAGCTTTTTGGAAATCAGAGTAGGAAAGATAGTGAGAAGCCAGAAGAAATGTCCCTGTGTCTAATGCACTCGTGTGGAAAATTAACTGTCCACCATCTAGATCATTAGAGTGACTTGGGAAGACTCAGGTAGACTTAGTGATTAGGCTGCTCTAGTGGAAATTCAGAAACCTCAGTTTTGTTACTAGCTTTCTGCCTTTTGACCTTTTGAAAAAGTAATTTCAGATCTCATTTTCTCTGGCCCTTAAATAGAATCATACCTGTCCGTAAGGCAATTTTAAGATACTCAGATGAATGATGTTATACATGTTTAAATGCAATTCTCTACTGAATTACTGGAAGACATATATTTCTTTATTTATAAAGTGTCTTTTATATTTTATTAGCTCTTACCACATAAGAAAATTCTGAAATAGGCAGCTAGTAGAATTGCCACTTTGACAATATGTAAGCTGAATAATAGAACTAAAAATAAAAGGATCAGAAGTCAAAATCTCAAGTATCATATAATCATTTATCCCCAAAATAAAGTAAATAAAGAACTTTGAGAAATCACATACTGAACCTTAGATATGATGTTCACTACATCTAATGTTCACTACATCTAATGTGGGTTAATAACAGTAGTTAATACAAAGCAATGATTATATGCAGGTATTGTTCTAATCATTTTGTACATGTTTTAATCTAGATAATCTCACAACAACCATATAAGGTATATACCATTGCTGTTTCATGTGCATTTGAGGAATCTGAGATGATGTTGTTGTCTAGTCACCGAGTCGTGTTCAGCTCTTTTTTTGAGACCCCGTGGATTGGGATTTTCCAGGTGAGAATACTGGAGTGAGTTGCCATTTCCTTTCTCCTGGGGATCTTCCTGACCCAGGGATTGATTCTGTGTTTCCTGCCCACGTCTCCTGCATTGAAGGTGGATTCTTTGCCACTGAGCCACCAAGAAAGCCCTTTAAGTCAATAAACTAATATACTTAAGGTCAATAAGTTGCAGAACCAAGATTTGAACCTTGGAAAAATTGATCCAGCTGGATAATTTTTCATATCATTGTTAGGATACAAACTCAAAACATCATCTCTACTCAGATATTACTTATCAAAACTTACTTCACCTATTTTAAAAATTGGCTAAAATTATTTTGTGTTTTTAATACCTGAAATAGCACATATTTCATTCCTGCAATGTGTAAGGGGCTACAGTTTACGTAGGTTGGGTGGAAAATTGAATAAGAGAATGTTGGTTTCTTGCTATATCTATGTTTTTAACCAGAAGCAGAAGATCCCAATATCAGTATGAAATGGACAAAAGTGTATAGTTAGATATTCACTATTAAAATAACCATAGTTACCCCACTGCTCAGCACTTATTGACTGTTTTGACTGTATAGATAGGCAGTTGAACTTTTGCGAAACATAAATTAACACTTTCATAAAAATTTCATTTGGTTTGGTTTTTGTTTCAAATTAATGTCTACTCAAACTAATTTAAACAAAGAATATATGTTCAGATTCACAGTTCTTGTCATATAGCTGACCCATAGTCACAAACCATTCCTCCTAAAAAAAGCATGGTCTCATATTCTGCTAAAATTTATTGATAGATTTAAGGAAGTGTTTATCCATTAAATTCATCTCAACGTGTTCTTATAAAAAAAGAAATTTAAAAAATAAATTAGTTTCTTAAATGAGCCCATGAATATCCTTTACTAAAATAGAATGCATGTGGACTTTCTTTTTTTAATAGTCTAATCAGAATGAGTGGCTCAAATTGTTTCATACACTGTATTTTCTATTAATGAATCATTTTAGCAGCTGAAGAGTCCTGCTTCTACATAAGACAATATATTATTTTTCATCTAGTTATTTTTGTATAAAACAAAGAAAAAAAAGAATTTTAAGGAAATAACATCACCCCCCAATTTTTTTTTTAAAAAACTATCTATGCTGCATACATTGTTTTATATTCTAAATTATGCCAAACTATATTGTTTGGTTTTCCATTTTGAAATCCTGAAAATAGAGAAAACTTTTTTCTACTCTTTTTTTTGGGGGGAGTGGGATTTCCCTTATAAATTTTATATAGCTATTTACTTGAAATTGTGTTCAATTTGCTAGAAATGTGGTGTGACAAATATAACTAAGGAAAATTATATACATATTTGTCAAAGGTTACAATTTGTGTTTTGGATACTACTTAGTTTGGATGTATTTTTGTGTGGCTTCTAGAGGAAAATGAGAAACTGACCATCACATTCTAAGCAGCTTAAATTGCAGTATAAGACAGGCATTGGTCTTTCTAGGACAACATGCCATATGGTAGATAGTCAGTTAGTCTCTTACATAAATTATAGATTATTCCACACAGCATATTGCAACGGAAATGGAACACTTTGATTCAAAATTGTGATTCATTCATGATGTGAGACTACAAGTTGCAGGATTTGAGCTCAGTAATATAAAGGTAATACATCATATCTGTTTTTCTTTTATAATTTTATATTTAGAGAAAAACAAAGGGGCATGCAACAAATTCTCAGTGATGATAAATAGACTAACCTAACAAGAAACTTATCTATAATAGACATAAGAAGCTTCTTTAAATAGATAGCAAAAGCATTTGGGTATCTCTTATGGAAAATAAGCTTAATTTTACAAAGAAGAATGGAATAAATCCTATCTTACACCACAAAACAAAATAATCATAGGCCTAAATTCCCTAAAGTGGCTTCCATGGTTGAAGTAAAATGTTTATTTCAACTTGGTGAATAAGGATATGTCAGAATTTTCTATGGTGCATCTGGAGAAAATGACCTATCTTTTCACTTCTATTACATATTACAAGTTCATGACAATGATATAGACAGATATGAACACTATAAAAATACTAATAACTAACGTTCAAGCTAATTCTTTATGTCCTTAGCTATTTCCACCATTGCAACTTAAGTCTTAGTTTTTCAAGTTGGATAGTACTAGTCCCCCAAGATGGCAGAGTAGAAGGACATGCACTCATCTTCTCTTGCGAGAACTCCAAAATTACAATTAGCTGCTGAACAACTGCCAACAGGAGAATGCTGGATCCCACCAGAAAAAGATAACTCATGTCCAAGGGCAAAGAAGCACCAATAAGACAGTAGGAGGGGCAAGATTGCATTTAGAATCAAACCTCAAATCCACCAGAGACACTTGGAAGGCTCAAACAAAATATTGTGCACACCAGGAGATCCCACAGAGACTAAGCCAGACCTGCCTTTGAGTGTTTGAGTGTCTCCTGCAGTCGTACAGGTCAGCAGTGGCCTGCCACAAGGGCGGGGGCTCTGGGTGCAGCAGACCTGGGTATGGCATAAGCTCTCTTAGAGGAAGTTGCCATTAACCCCACCATAGAGCCACCTGAACTTACACAGGACTGGGGAAACAGACTCTTGGAGGGCACAAGCAAATCTTTATGAGCACCAAGACGCAGGAGAAAGGAGCAGTGACCCCAAAAGAGACTGACCTAGACTTGGCCATGAGTGTCAGGGCATCTCAGGCAGATGTGTGGGTTGGCGGTGGCCTGCTGCAGGGTCGCAGGAACTGAGTGAAGCAGTGCATGCATAGGGCCTTTTTAAGGAGATTGCCATTATCTTCATTACCTCCACCATAGTATGGTCTCAGGTCAAAAAAGAGGGATGGAATACAGCCACACCCATCAACAGAAAATTGGATTAAAGATTTACTGAGCATGGCCCTATCCATTAAAACAAGGCCCAGCATCCCCCCGTCAGTCTTTCCCATCAAGAAGCTTCCATAAGCCTCTTACCCTTATCCAACAGGGTACAGACAAAATGAAAACCACAATCACAGAAAATTAATCAAACTGATCACATGGACCACAGCCTTGTCTAATTCAGTGAAACTATAAGCCATGCCCTGGAGAGCCACCCAAGATGGACAGGTCACTGTGGAGAATTCTGACAAAACGTGGTCCACTGGAGAAGGGAATGGCAAATAATTTCACTATTCTAGCCTTGAGAACCCCATGAACAATATGAAAAGGGAAAAAGATATGACACTGAAAGATGAACTCCCCAGAGTGGTAGGTGCCCAATATACTACTGGAAAAGAGTGGAGAAATAACTCCAGAAAGAATGAAGAGACAGAGCCAAAGCAAAAACAAAAACAAAAAACAAAAAAACACCAGTTGTGGATGTGACTAGTGATGGAAGTAAAAAGTCCAATGCTGCAAAGAACAATATTGCATAGGAATCTGGAATGTTAGGTCCATGAATCAAGGTAAATTGGAAGTGGTCAAATAAGACACAGCATGAGTGAACATCGACATTTTAGGAATCAGTGAACTAAAGTGGACTGGAATGGGTGAATTTAACTCAGGTGAATATTATATCTACTACTGTGGGCAAGAATCCCTTAGAAGAAATGGAGTAGCCCTTATAGTCAACAAAAGAGTCTGAAATAATCTCTGTTTGTTTCCAGGGCAAACCATTCAATATTAGAGTAATCCAAGTCTATGCCCTAGCAGGTAATGCTGAAGGAGATGTAGTTGAATGGTTCTATGAACACCTACAAGACCTTCTAGAACTAATACCAAAAAAATATGTCCTTTTCATTATAGGTGACTAGAATGCAATAGTAGGAAGTCAAGACATACCTGAAGTAACAGACAAATTTGAACTTGGAGTACAAAATGAAGCAGGGCAAAGACTAGCAGAGTTTTCCCAAGAGAACATGCTGGTCATAGCAAAAACCCTTTTCCAACAACACAAGAGAAGATTCTGCACATGGAATTCAACTGATGGTTAATACTGAAATCACGTTGACTATATTCTTTGCAGCAAAAGATGGAGAAGCTCTATACAATCAGCAAAGACAAGACCAGGAACTGACTGTGGCTCAGACAATGAACTCTTTATTGCCAAATTCAGACTTAAATTGAAGAAAGCAGGGAAAACCACCAGACCATTCAGGTATGACCTAAATCAAATCCATTATGATTATATAGGGGAAGTTACAAATAGATTGAAGGGATTAGATCCAATACACAGAGCGCCTGAAGAACTATGGATGAAGGTTCATGACACTGAACAGGAGGCACTGATCAAGATCATCCTCAAGAAAAAGAAATGCAAAATGGAAAGACGGTTGTCTGAGGAGGCGTTACAAATAGCTGAGAAAAGAGAAGAAGTGAAAAAAGGCAAAGGAGAAAAGGAAAGATCTACCCATTTGAATGCAGATTTCCAAAGAATAGCAAGGAGAGATAAGAAAGCCTTCCTTAGTGATCAATGCAAAGAAATAAAGGAAAACAATAGAATGTGAAAGACTAGAGATCTCTTCAAGAAAATTAGAGATACAAAGAGAACATTTCACCCAAAGATGGGCACAATAAAGGACCAAAAAACACATGGACCTAACAGAAGCAGAAGATATTAAGAAGAAGTGGCAATAATACACAGAAGAACTATACAAAAAAGATTTGGACTACCAGACTACATCTGGAAGTTCATGGTTCACTTACTGTTGAAGCCTGGCTTGGAGAATTTTGAGCATTACTTTGCTAGCATGTGAGATGAGTGCAAATGAAAGTCAGGGGAATGAGAGATCAAATTGCCAACATCCGTTGGATGATCAAAAAACCAAGAGAGTTCCAGAGAAACATCTAATTCTGCTTTATTGCCTATGCCAAAGCCTTTGACTGTGTGGATCACAACAAACTGTGGATCATTCTTAAAGAGATGGGACTACCAGACCACCTTACATACTGTCTGTCAAATCTGTATGCAGGTGAAGAAGCAACAGTTAGAACTGGACATGGAAAAACAGCCTCATTCCAAATCAGGATAAGAGTATGTCAGGCTGTATATTTTCACCTTGATTGTTTAACTTACATGCAGAGTACATCATGAGAAACGCTGGACTGGAAGAAACACAAGCTGGAATCAAGATTGCTGGGAGAAATATCAATAACCTCAGATACGCAGATGACACCACCCTTATGGCAGAAAGTGAAGAGGAACTAAAATCCTCTTTATGAAAGTGAAAGTGGAGAGTGAAAAAGTTGGCTTAAAGCTCAACTTCAGAAAACGAAGATCATGGCATCCGGTCCCATCACTTCATGGCAAATAGATGGGAAACAATGGAAACAGTGAGAGACTTTATTTTTTTGGACCCCAAAATCACTGCAGATGGTGCAACAGCCATGAAATTAAAAGATGCTTGCTCCTTGAAAGAAAAGCTATGACCAACCTAGACAGCATATTAAAAAGCAGAGACATTACTTTGCCAACATAAGTCCATCTAGTCAAAGCTATGGTTTTTCCAGTAGTTATGATGGGTGTGAGAGTTGGACTATAAAGAAAACTGAGTGCCGAAGAATGGATGCTTTTGAACTGTGGTGTTGGAGAAAACTCTTGAGAGTCCCTTGTATTGTGTGGAGATCCACCTAGTCCATCCTAAAGGAAATCAGTCCTGAATATTCATTGGAAGGACTGACGCTGAAGCTGAATCTCCAAAACTTTGCCCACCTGATGTGAATTGACTCATTGGAAAAGACCCTGATACTGGGAAAGACTGAAAGCAGGAGGAGAAGCAGACGACAGAGGATAAGATGGTTGGATGGCATAAACAACTGACTCAATGGACATGAGTTTGAGCAAGCTCTAGGAAAAGTGATGGACAGGGAAGCCTGGTGTGCTGCATTCCATGGGTTTGCAAAGAGTTAGATACAACTGGTGACTGAACTTAACTGAACTCAGTCCCCCAAAGAAAATACATCAGTGTTCACAATATGTTCTTTGAACAGGTATATTGAACAGTGCTCTATCAACCTCCCTTTGTTATAAGGGAAAACAATCTAACAATGTGTATAATAGATAAGATTCTTCTTCGGCAGAGACCAATGGGTAGGGCTGCTGATAGACTTCATGCTTCTTTGCTACATGTTCCAGTTATGTTTGTTTTTACAAGACATTTCTGCATCATCCAAAGATTAGCTTCTTTGTTATGCTACAAATATAGGGAGTGATGCTATGCACAAAATGTGCAGGATCAATGCATCTATGTTAAATGTAATCTATTAACATTTCACAAATTTGCATGGATTTATAATGTCTGCATTTCAGTTCTGCCACTTTGAGCTATATAACATGGGCTAAATTTTCTTACATGTGTAAAAGGGATAATGATACTTTAATATATGGTTATGATGATATGATGGTCAAATGTGATAATATATGAGAAAGTGGCCTTGTAAACCCTAAACTACTATAGAAATATATAATGTTACTATTTAGGATATGAACTTAGGTACCTAATATACCTAAAAATGTAAATTTAATTGTATGTTATAAAATGCTTTGCATTTATACAAATTATTTTTTTTTTTTTTTTTTTTTTTTTTATACAAATTATTTTTATGAGCTGTTTTATTTATGCACACCTTAAAAGTCTAAATTTTTAATACTTAAGCATCATTGCAACCCCATGTGCAGTCCGTGGGATCAGAAGAGTCAGACATGGCTGAATGACTGAACTGAACTGAAATGAATCATCATGCGGTGCTCTCATTTTTTGACAAATTTGTACACTAATAAATTACGTAAATTCATTTTTGCCAAATATTTTTATGTGTAAAAACAACAACAATAGTATTTATCAAGAGTATTTTTCATTGTGAAGGACCCAAGTATTAAATGAACTGTTTTCAAAACTATTAATTTGTTCTAAAATAGTGTTATTAAGTTCCTCACTCATCTAACAAAACAAGCATGAATAAAGAGAAAGAGGTACAATCTCATGAAACATTCTCTATCTCAGAGAATTAATTTTTTCACCACCTAAAAACTATCAGCACAGCAAAAACAAGTCAATGGTCATTTCAAGCCAGATAATAGAGCATTCTAAAAAATAGGCGCGAACATTTACTTTACTTGTTTCTATGTTTCAGGTAAATGCAACATGTGCTACTTGGTGTCTTTTCTTGAAACTACACAAGAAAATAGCAGCCATTTCTTATTCTACTCAATGGGGTATTAACTTTAGAGCAACCAGTCCTTGACAACAAGACTTGAATAGAACTATTCAATTAACTGGGGTTTAACTTTTGGATTCAATTTAGAACTGAAGGAATGCATTCAGGCAGAATGCCAATTTAGGTCTTACAGGTATCTTGTTCATGAGACTAGTAGACTTGTATCCAGAGATAAAATTCTATATTTCCTTTGGTTTTAAAAAGACATAGGCAAAACACTGTCCGACATACATCACAGCAGGATCCTCTATGACCCACCTCCCAGAATATTGGAAATAAAAGCAAAAATAAACAAATGGGACCTAATTAACCTTAAAAGCTTCTGCACATCAAAGGAAACTATTAGCAAGGTGAAAAGGCAGCCTTCAGAATGGGAGAAAATAATAGCAAATGAAGCAACTGACAAACAACTAATCTCAAAAATATACAAGCAACTCCTACAGCTCAACTCCAGAAAAATAAATGACCCAATCAAAAAATGAGCCAAAGAACTAAATAGACATTTCTCCAAAGAAGACATACAGATGGCTAACAAACACATGGAAAGATGCTCAACATCACTCATTATCAGAGAAATGCAAATCAAAACCACTATGAGGTACCATTTCACACCAGTCAGAATGGCTGCTATCCAAAAGTCTACAAGCAATAAATGCTGGAGAGGGTGTGGAGAAAAGGGAACCCTCTTACACTGTTGGTGGGAATGCAAACTAGTACAGCCACTATGGAGAACAGTGTGGAGATTCCTTAAAAAACTGAAAATAGAACTGCCTTATGATCCAGCAATCCCACTGCTGGGCATACACACTGAGGAAACCAGAAGGGAAAGAGACACGTGTACCCCAATGTTCATCGCAGCACTGTTTATAATAGCCAGGACATGGAAGCAACCTAGATGTCCATCAGCAGATGAATGGATAAGAAAGCAGTGGTACATATACACAATGGAGTATTACTCAGCCATTAAAAAGAACACATTTGAATCAGTTCTAATGAGGTGGATGAAACTGGAGCCTATTATACAGAGTGAAGTAAGCCAGAAAGAAAAACACCAATACAGTATACTAACGCATATATATGGAATTTAGAAAGATGGTAACAGTAACCCTGTGTACAAGACAGCAAAAGAGACACTGATGTATAGAACAGTCTTATGGACTCTGTGGGAGAGGGAGAGGGTGGGAAGATTTGGGAGAATGGCATTGAAACATGTGTAATATCATGTATGAAACGAGTTGCCAGTCCAGGTTCAATGCATGATACTGGATGCTTGGGGCTGGTGCACTGGGACGACCCAGAGGGATGGTGTGGGGAGGGAGGAGGGAGGAGGGTTCAGGATGGCGAGCACATGTATACCTGTGGCGGATTCGGTTTGATGTTTGGCAAAACTAATACAGTGTTTCAGGTTTAAAAATAAAATAAAATAAAAAATAAAAAGACAAATCTAAGAAAATGAATAAAAAGATGTGCCATTATGTTTTCCTACTATCCCTTGACGATTTATAGACACACACATACCACACACATTTAAATTCCCTGGAAATCACTTTTGACAAGCAGTTTTCCTTCCCATCCTTTATACTATCTCTGATGGCTTAGGACTCCCACTACAGTTAACAGTTTTCATGTATCTCTCAACTGAAACAACATTATCAGTACTTGTGTGTCCTATATCTTCTAAGTGAGGAATAAAGGAAAAAATATTATAATACTAATTATAAGATAGACTCAAACATTATACTGCTCTCACAGCATATACATTTTTCTCTTTTAAATTTAGTTTAATTTTTTTTTTTTTTTTTTTTTTTTTTTGGATTTTATTCTTTTCTTTATTTTCCAACACAGTACCTAGAACATAGTAGGTATTCAAAAAATGAATGCTATGTGGATTTTTTTTTTGTTTGTTTTTTTTTTTTTTTGTTTGTTTTTGCAATGTGGATTTTTTTTTTTTTTTTTTTTTTTTTTAATTTTATTTTATTTTTAAACTTTACATAACTGTATTAGATTTGCCAAATATCAAAATGAATCCGCCACAGGTATACATGTGTTCCCCATCCTGAACCCTCCTCCCTCCTCCCTCCCCATTCCATCCCTCTGGGTCGTCCCAGTGCACCAGCCCCAAGCATCCAGTATCGTGCATTGAACCTGGACTGGCAACTCGTTTCATACATGATATTACACATGTTTCAATGCCATTCTCCCAAATCTTCCCACCCTCTCCCTCTCCCACAGAGTCCATAAGACTGTTCTATACATCAGTGTCTCTTTTGCTGTCTTGTACACAGGGTTACTGTTACCATCTTTCTAAATTCCATATATATGCGTTAGTATACTGTATTGGTGTTTTTCTTTCTGGCTTACTTCACTCTGTATAATAGGCTCCAGTTTCATCCACCTCATTAGAACTGATTCAAATGTATTCTTTTTAATGGCTGAATAATACTCCATTGTGTATATGTACCACAGCTTTCTTATCCATTCATCTGCTGATGGACATCTAGGTTGCTTCCATGTCCTGGCTATTATAAACAGTGCTGCGATGAACATTGGGGTACTCGTGTCTCTTTCCCTTCTGGTTTTCTCAGTGTGTATGCCCAGCAGTGGGATTGCTGGATCATAAGGCATGTCTATTTCCAGTTTTTTAAGGAATCTCCACACTGTTCTCCATAGTGGCTGCACTAGTTTGCATTCCCACCAACAGTGTAAGAGGGTTCCCTTTTCTCCACACCCTCTCCAGCATTTATTACTTGTAGACTTTTGGATTGCAGCCATTCTGACTGGCGTGAAATGGTACCTCATAGTGGTTTTGATTTGCATTTCTCTGATAATGAGTGATGTTGAGCATCTTTTCATGTGTTTGTTAGCCATCTTTATGTCTTCTTTGGAGAAATGTCTATTTAGTTCTTTGGCCCATTTTTTGATTGGGTCATTTATTTTTCTGGAGTTGAGCTGTAGGAGTTGCTTGTATATTCTCGAGATTAGTTGTTTGTCAGTTGCTTCATTTGCTATTATCTTCTCCCATTCTGAAGGCTGTCTTTTCACCTTGCTAATAGTTTCCTTTGATGTGCAGAAGCTTTTAAGGTTAATTAGGTCCCATTTGTTTATTTTTGCTTTTATTTCCAATATTCTGGGAGGTGGGTCATAGAGGATCCTGCTGTGATGTATGTCAGAGAGTGTTTTGCCTATGTTCTCCTCTAGGAGTTTTATAGTTTCTGGTCTTACGTTTAGATCTTTAATCCATTTTGAGTTTATTTTTGTGTATGGTGTTAGAAAGTGTTCTAGTTTCATTTTTTTACAAGTGGTTGACCAGAGTTCCCAGCACCACTTGTTAAAGAGATTGTCTTTAATCTATTGTATATTCTTGCCTCCTTTGTCGAAGATAAGGTGTCCATATGTGCGTGGATTTATCTCTGGGCTTTCTATTTTGTTCCATTGATCTATATTTCTGTCTTTGTGCCAGTACCATACTGTCTTGATAACTGTGGCTTTGTAGTAGAGCCTGAAGTCAGGTAGGTTGATTCCTCCAGTTCCATTCTTCTTTCTCAAGATCGCTTTGGCTATTCGAGGTTTTTTGTTTTTCCATACAAATTGTGAAATTATTTGTTCTAGCTCTGTGAAGAATGCTGTTGGTAGCTTGATAGGGATTGCATTGAATCTATAGATTGCTTTGGGTAGTATACTTATTTTCACTACATTGATTCTTCCAATCCATGAACATGGTATATTTCTCCATCTGTTAGTGTCCTCTTTGATTTCTTTCACCAGTGTTTTATAGTTTTCTATATATAGGTCTTTAGATTCTTTAGGTAGATATATTCCTAAGTATTTTATTCTTTCCGTTGCAATGGTGAATGGAATTGTTTCCTTAATTTCTCTTTCTGTTTTCTCATTATTAGTGTATAGGAATGCAAGGGATTTCTGTGTGTTGATTTTATATCCTGCAACTTTACTATAGTCATTGATTAGTTCTAGTAATTTTCTGGTGGAGTCTTTAGGGTTTTTAAATTTTTTATTGGAGTATACTTGCTTTATACTGTTATGTATGGCAGCATGCATATCTTTTTTTAGAGGATTTCAAAGCTTTCTCCAAAGATTACAGATACGTGTTTCTGAAAAACATGACAGATTAATCAATGAGATATTTTTGGACAGGAGGATATGTCTTACAAATCTTAATGCATATGTTGTCACGTGTGTAAAGAATTAATATCATAGCTCTTCTTTAATTTTCTCCTTTTTGCCTCCCCTGATCCATTTTTCATGTTGATTGTGCCTCTGCAAGTTACTTTTGTGGTCTATTTATTCAATGGAGACAACTCTAAGAGATTTGTTAAAGAAATGAGAGTAAGATAAAATATCTATTATCCATTTCCTCTCTGCTGGGCTACAGGTGTATGCCTCAACCAAAGGCCACAACTACTGGGCAGCCAGAGGACAACTCTTCTAAATTCTGGTGACCTTGCCATACTGGAAATAATAGCTCTTTATTTTTGTTAGTCCAGAGGTGTTTCACTGTGTCTTGTTGGTTTCCAGTAATCTTTCACACACCTTTTGATTATCTTTCACAGAAGTCTACTGCCTATAGTCCTGACATTGACTAACACAATAGGGTGTTGATAAAATGCAATTACAGGGACTACCTCTTGAAATATGAGGAAAAACTGTTTTCATCTAATTAGGCTTTTCATAAATGTTCATGTGCATATTGGCTTATTTTCTCAGTCTTTGCTTATCAATTTAAAAATATAAATTAAGAAATGACATATACAAAATTAGCATCAAAAGATATAAAATTATGAAGTAAAAAGTGGAAGTTCCATCTAACTACCTACATTCTCACTAATGACATCCCACTTCTCCCTGGTACTTCTTGTACTCAGCAAAGCTACTGTGATTGTAGCATTTTTTTCCTATGCATGTATTCATTTTTCATTTTGTTGGTAACAAATTATTGCAAACTGTGTAGCTGAAAATATCCATTTATTATTTCAAAGTTAGTTTAGGTCAGAAGTCTGGACCCAAGTTTCTATTCAGAATCTCAAAATAGTGAAATCAAAGTGTTGGCAGGATATATTCTCATCCAGAAATTCAGTTAGAAAAGGGTCTAACTTCAGCCTGCTTCTGGTTGTTGGCAGAATTCATGACCTTGTATCTGAAGAATTCATGGAGGCTTGCTTCTTTAAGCCAGTAGCAAAAAGGAAGAGAGTCTCTCTTGTTTTAGAGTCCTTTGACTTCTAGAACATCTTTTAAATGGCTCACCTAATTATGTCAGATCAGACAGTAAAGACTCTGCCTGCAGTGCAGGAGACCCAGATTCAAATCCTGGGTGGCGGAAGATGCCCTGGAGAAGGGAATGAGTATCCACTCCAGTATTCTTGCATGTGAAATTCCATGGACAGTGAATCCTGGCAGGCTACAATCCACGGGGTCTCAAAGAGTCAGACATGACTGAGTGACTAACACTTTCACCAAGATTAATCCATTTTTTGTTGACCTTTGAATAATGAGGGGGACTAGGGATGCTGAAACCCAGAAGAGTCAAAATCTACAAATTACTTTGGAGCCACACTTTTGTTTCCAGTTTTGCATCCAGAATTTAACCAACTGCCGATTCTGGAGTACTGCAGTACATATTTATTGAAAAAAAAATCTGAGAATAGTGAACTTATGCAGTTCAAACATGTTGTTCAAAGATCAACTATATATTAAAGTCATTGTTGGGCATTTGTAAAAAATAGTAAAGATTTATATAAATTTATTATTTATTACCAAAATAATTCATGTTAATTTCAGTTAAAATGTTTTAATAAAACTAACATGTTTTAAAATTGTCCTATTATATTACTAAACACAGTTAACATATTTGTTTATCAACTGTCAGACATTTTTCAAAGTGTAATGAAGACTTTCAATTTTTAAAATATAAATGATATCTTAGAATGCATATAATATATATTGTAGAGGGACAATTATTTTTATATCCAATTTATGTATATGTGGAACTAGATTTTTAAATATTTATTTTCATACTCAATGCTGATGTGCATCTAAGTGTGTGTGTGTGTGTGTGTATTTCCTTGGAATAAAGTCCTAAAAGCTATTCACGCTTTTTAAGACATCGTATTTATATTGCCAGTTTTTTCATTTCAAATAGTAATACCAGTTTGAACTCATAAGCCATATGCAAGAATTTTATTATTCACAATTGTCTCATTTTTCCCTAAGGATGAAAAATCATGTCTTATCTTTTTTATTTTGCATATCTTTGACTATTATTGTGTTTGATTATTTTTCTTATATTAGGTATTTGCTCAATTTCTTTACTTGATATCCATTCTGGCTCTAATTTGATTTTTCTACAAGAAATACATATACATATGTGTTACCTTTATGATATTAAAGGAAAATCATATAACCATTGAGAGTATAAAAATGCTGTCAAATTTTACAAATACGTTTTTTTGTTTACTAATTTCTTTTTAGCTGTTATTTGATTGTCCTCTGGATGATTTTGGCAACAATTAATTTCCATGATGAAGAGATAGTTTTCTCTTTTTTTTAAATGCTTATTTTATAGTTAAATTTTTTTTCTTCACAACTTTGTGTATTCAGATACATTTTTCTAGCATTTTCTTCTTTTTGTTTTCTAAAATATTGCTTAGAAATACAATGTAAAATAGACACCCAAGTTCAGTTTTACTCATATATTGTTCTATACTGGAGAAATATAAACATATATGTGTACATATATGCATGCATACATATGCTTATGTTTCCATGTAGGTACATATATTGCCTTTTCACTCACAGTGTGATGGCCTTAATCTCTAACTTAATTTTGTATGTCCTTATATAAATTTTTCTTAAATTCATATTGATGTAATTCATTTGTGTATATAAATGCAAAACCATCAGTTCAGTTCAGTCGCTCAGTAGTGTCTGACTCTTTGAGACCCCATGGACTGCAGCACGCCAGGCTTTCCTGTCCATCACCAACTCCTGGAGCTTATTCAAAACATGTCCATTGTGTCAGTGATGGATGGATGAACCATGCAACCATCTCATCCTCTGTCATCACCTATTCCTCCTGTCTTCAAACTTTCCCAGCATGAAGGTCTTTTCCAATGAGTTGGTTCTTCGAATCAGGTGACCAAAGTATTGGGAGTTTCAGCTTCAGCATCAGTCCTTCCAATTAATATTCAGGACTGATTTCCTTAGTTGACTGGTTGGATTTCCATGCAGTTCCAGGGACTCTCAAGAGTCTTCAACACCACAGTTCAAAAGCATCCATTTTTTGGCACTCAGCTTTCTTTATAGTTTAACTCTCACATCCATACATGGTGGTGGTGGTTTACTCGCTAAGTCATGTCCGACTCTTTGCGACCCCATGGATTGTAGTGTGTCAGGCTCCTCTGTCCATGGGATTCCAGGCAGAATACTAGCGTGGGTTGCCATTTCCTCACCAGGGGATTTTCCCGACCCAGGAATTGAACTCAGGTCTCCTGCATTGAGGGCAGATTCTTTACCAACTGAGCTACAAGAGAAGCTCTTTCCTACATCCATACATGACTACTGGAAAAACCATAGCTTTGACTAGAGGAGCCTTTGTTGGTAAAGTAATGTCTATGCTTTGTAACATGCTGTCTAGATTGGTCTTAGTTTTTCTCCCAAGGATAAAGCATCTTTTAATTTCATGGCTGCAGTCACCATCTACAGTGGTTTTGGAGCCCCCCAAAATAGAGTCTGTCACTGTTTCCACTGTTTTCCCATCTGTTTGCTATGAAGTGATGGGACTGGATGCCATGATCTTAGTTTTCTGAATGTTGAGCTTTCAGCCAACTTTTTCACTCTCCTCTTTCACTTTCATCAAGAGGCTCTTTAGATCTTCTTCACTTTCTGCCATAAGGGTGGTGTCATCTGTATATCTGAGGTCATTGATATTTCTCCTGGCAATCTTGATGCCAGCCTGTGCTTCATTCAGCCCAGTGTTTCTCATGATGTACTCTGGATATAAGTTAAATAATCAGGGTGACAATATACAGCCTTGATGTACTCCTTTCCCGATTTGGAACCACTCCATTTTTCCATGTCCAGTTTTAAGTGTTGCTTCATGACATGCATACAGATTTCTCAGAAGACAGGTCAGGTGGTCTGGTATTCCCATCTCTTTCAGAATTTTCCAC
Source organism: Bubalus kerabau (assembly GCF_029407905.1). NCBI lineage: Eukaryota > Metazoa > Chordata > Mammalia > Artiodactyla > Bovidae > Bubalus > Bubalus kerabau. The sequence goes on along the minus strand of NC_073624.1, from coordinate 144,986,016 downwards.
AGTTTGTCATGATCCACACAGTTGAAGGCTTTGGCCTAGTCAATAAAGCAGAGGTAACTGTTTTTCTGAAACTCTCTAGCTTTTTCAATGATGTCGGCAATTTGATCTCTGGTTCCTCTGCCTTTTCTAAAACCAACTTGAACATCTGGGAGTTCACAGTTCACATACTGTTAAAGCCTGGCTTGGAGAATTTTGAGCATTACTTTACTAGCATGTAAGATGAGAGCAATTGTGTGGTAGTTTGAACATTCCTTGACATTGCCTTTCTTTGGGATTGGAATGAAAACTGACCTTTTTCAGTCCTGTGGCCACTGCTGAGTTTTCCAGATTTGCTGGCATATTGCGTGCAGCACTTTCACAGCATTATCATTTAGGATTTGATATAGCTGAACTGGAATTCCATCACCTCCACTAGCTTTGTTCATAATGTTGCTTCCTAAGGCCCACTTGACTTCACATTCTGGATCTCTGGCTCTATATGAGTGATCACAGTGTCGCAGTTATCTGGGTCATGAAGATCTTTTTTTGTATAGTTCTTCTGTGTATTCTTGCCACCTCTTCTTACCCATATTGCACTCTAAATTTTGATCTTTCCTTGCTTTCTTTACCTAAAATTACCTGTTAGACATTTATTTATGTCATTTCATTTTGCACTATTTTTAATGACCGCATATCATTTCATACAATTCATTTATTATAATTTATTTCTTCACCTGCTCTTTAATTAATATTTAAAATATTTTCAACATTTTACTACTGTGTATATATGCTGTTGTTTTCATTTTGGTAGAGTCAAATCCTAGTTTTTTTTTGAAATCCATCTTAAAATAGATAACACAAGAGAAAGGCAGAGAAAGAAGTACAGACAGAGACAAGAAACAGAGAGAGAGAGAGCGAGACAGAGAGAGAATTTTTTAGAAATTGGCTTATTCAGTGGTGGGATCTGACAAATCTGATTTCTGCAGGGTAGGCTCATAGGTTGAAAACCCAGAGAACAGTTAATCGGGTTGTTTTTCTGAAGGCAGACTGCTTGCAGAATTACTGCTTTTTCTAGAGACCTCAGTCTTTTTCTTTAAATACCTTCTATTTATTGGATGAGGGTCACCCACACTATAAGGAGTAATCTCATTTACTTAAAGTCTATTGATTTAAATGTTAATCTCACCTAAAAAGGTAGCCTCACAATGACTTCTAGACTGATGTTTGGCCTAATACCTGGTACTTTTGACACATATAATTAATAATTGTGTGTGTGTGTTTGCTAAGTCACTTTGGTCATGTCAGATTCAGCACCACCCTGTTGAGTGTGGCCTGCCGTGCGATTTCCCAGGCAAGAATACTGGAGTGGGTTGCCATGCTCTCCTCCAGGGCATCTTCCAGACCCAGGGATTGAACATATGTCTCTTCTGTCTCCTGCATTGGCAGGCAGATTTTTTACCACTAGTGCCACCTGGGAAGCCCCTAATTAATCATCACAGAATCCTAATTCCTTTTATTGGAGAAAACTTAGAAATCAAGATCTGGATGCTAAGTGTGTTCATTGCTACAGGGAAATCATTGCCTCTCAGTGAATAGACTTCAAAAAATATATGTGTGTACAGTAACCTCATGCACACATGCAACTACAGTCTCTATCCATCTACCATCTATCTATCTGAATGAGTTCATACTTATAGTTCTGACTTTAAGGCAACACGATCAGTTCATTTTAACCTTCTAATTTCTTATTTGCAACTTTTTATCCTCCAACATTGACAAGCCTGACTCTCATTAAATGTAATTATGTGCTTATTTTTTCAATCATATTATACACAGTCATATCAGAATTATTTACTAATACCCTAGAGGAGAAGCAAATTTACTAATTATATTACAGTATGTAGGTACAGTTTATTGTGTCTTAAGCCTAAGGAAGCTGGTGAAAATATTTCCTGATGTTACTGATGTTAGTTTTTTCTTCCTTAGCACATATGCTATGGTTATGTTATTCATTAGGAATACAATTCGGAGAAGGCAATGGCACCCCACTCCAGTACTCTTGCCTGGAAAATCCCATGGACAGAGAAGCCTGGTAGGCTGCAGTCCATGGGGTCGCAAAGAGTCGGACATGACTGAAAGACTTCACTTTCACTTTTCACTTTCATGCATTGGAGAAGGAAATGGCAACCCACTCCAGTGTTCTTGCCTGGAGAATCCCAGGGATGGGGGAGTCTGGTGGGCTGCCGTCCATGGGGTCACACAGAGTCGGACACGACTGAAGTGACTTAACAGCAGTAGCATCAGTAATACAATTATCTTCTTTTGTCCCTGTTTTATTGCCTTTTTGATGGTATGGCTATTTTAAACATTTAAAAATAATTATGTAAAATATATATTTTAGATTTAAATTTCTATATATAAAGTTCAAAAAATCTTTATTAATTTCTAACTTCCAAATGTGAGTATTATTTTAAATTTTCAATAAACTCAGTCCTTTGGGTGTGGGATTAAGGCAGAGAAGTCACTGACCTTGCTTGACACATAGATTTTGCTTTCTCCTCCTCCAGAAGGGGCCAAATCTCAAAACACTCAACCCAGCATTAATAAAACATACACTTGTGATAGAAAATAAACCCAATTCTAGCTTATTGCTTGAAACTGCCATCCAATTTGTTAAACTGATTCTGCATTGTCTTTGTTGTTCAGTCCCTCAGTGGTGTCCCACTCTTTGTTGCCCCATGGACTTCATTCAGCACACCAGTCTCCTCTGTCTTTTACCATCTCCTGGATGGTAATGATTTTTTCAAAGTCGTGTCCGTTGAGTTGATAATGCCATCCAACCATCTCATGGTGGGATGTTGTCCCTTCTTCTGCCTTTAATCTTTTCCAGCTTCAGGGACTTTTCTAATGAGTTGGCTCTTTGAATCAGGTGGCCAAAGTATTGGAGCTACAGCTTCAGCATCAGTCCTTTCAATGAATATTCAGGACTGATTTCCTTTAGGATTGACTGGTTGCATCTTCTTGCAGTCCAAGGGATTCTAGAGTCTTCTTGAACACCACAGTTCAAAAGCATCAATTCTTCACTGCTCAGCCTTCTTTATGGGCCAACTCTCATATTCATCATGACTACTGGAAAAACCATAGCTTTGACTAGATGGACCTTTATCAGCAAAGTAATGTCACTGCTTTTTAATATGCTGTCTAGGTTGGTCATAGCTTTTCTTCCAAGGAGCAACTGTCTTTTCATTTCATGGCTTCAGTGACCATGTGCAGTGATTTTGGACCCCAAGAAAATAAACTGTGTTACTGTTTCCATTGTTTCCCCATCTATTTGCCATGAAGTGATGGGACCAGATGCCATAATATTCATTTTTGAATGTTGAGTTTTAACTCAACTTTTACACTCTCCTCTTTCATCTTCATCAAGAGACTCTTTAATTCCTCCTCACTTTTTTCCATAAGGGTGGTGTCGTTTGCATATCTGAGGTTATTGATATTTTCCCTGGTGATCTTGATTCCAGGTTGTGCTTCATCCAGCCTGATATTTCATGTGATTCTGCATTAGGTTTTGTATATCTAGTGGGAGTTTTCCATAGAACATTGAAATTATTTAATATGCCTCCTAAAGTTTACTTTGATTCAACAATGCTCCTTGATCATATTATTAAAACATGTTTGACTTCAGAAAAGTTGTAACTAACATTTTCTATAGAAATCACTTTGAATCAATAATAATTAACATTTAAAAAGTTTAATACCTGTTATAGAAGATAAATCTACTGCATGATTCATTTATATGACTTTCTAGAAAAGACGAAGTGTAGGGTCAGAAAGCAAGTCAGTGTTTACCAGGGTTAGGACTGACTTCAAGTGGGCATAAGGGAATTTTTGCTATAATGGAAATGTTTTACATTTTGATATTTGTGACAGTTACATGAATGTACATATTGTCAAAGGACATCAAATTGTACAATTTAAAATGGTAAATCTTATTGGGTGTAAATTTCATTTCAATTTAAAAATCATGCATAGTGCACAAAGTACAAAGGCTAAAATATGGTGTATGAGATGTATGATTTAATGGTATCATTTATAAAGAAGATGTTGGAATTATAGATTACTCAGTGATTTGCAGTGTCCGATCAAAAAGATCAATTTGATTTTAGGCTATTTTAAAAAAGAAAAACTGTTCAGGTGAGGGGAAGTTTCTCATAATGTGTGGGTCCTGGCCAGATAATAACTATAATATATTATTCAACTTAGCTGTAAGCTCTGGGTGTTAAGGGATATTAGAGAGAAATCACCAAATATGGCTAAAGACTGTACACCCCTGCTATGGAAATCATAGGATCAGCATTAAAAGCATACCTGGGAGCTTGTAAAAATTCCAAGGCTCAGGCCCTGTTTTCTTAAGAGTCAAGGATTCTTTTGACTATGGAACACAACACGGAGACACTGGGATACATGGAAGGCAGTACTCTGTGTTACTTCCAATTTCCAAAGAGAAAAAGCTCCAGGCAGGGCCACAGGAAGGGTTGCATACAGGAGATCATAGAAAACTGAAGCTGTAGGGAACAGTTTATATGTAAAAAGCAACGTGGAGTTAGCTAGGTTCCCTTGGAATTGGTCTATTTGAATAATTTCCACATGCTCCAGGGCATAATGGTTGTCCTGTTTTGTATGAAATCTGGCCCCAGGGTGATTAAGTAGATGCATAATGACCTAGAGTTTGAAAGCCTATTAATGAAAGTCATTGGGACATCAGTCAGTTCAGTTCAATCACTCAGTTGTGTCAGAATCTTTGTGATCCCATGGATCCCAGGTACGCCAGGCTTCCCTGTCCATCACCAACTCCTGGACCTTGCTCAAACTCATGTCCATTGAGTCAGTGATGCCATCCAACTACCTCATCCTCTGTCATCCCCTTCTCCTCATGCCTTCAATCTTCCCCAGCATCAAGGTCTTTTCCAATGAGTAACTACTTTGCATTAGGTGGTCAAAGTATCAGAGCTTCAGCTTCAGCATTAGTCCTTCCAATGAATATTCAGGGCTGATTTCCTTTTGGATTGACTGCTTTGATATTCTTGTAATCCAAAGGACTCTCAAGAGTCTTCTCCAACACCACAGTTCAAAAGCATCCCTTCTTTGGCACTCAGCTTTCTTTATAAAGAAAAGAAAGACTCACACCCATCATGACTACTGGAAAAACCATAGCTTTGACTAGATGGACCTTTGTTGGCAAAGTAATGTCTCTGATTTTTAATATGCTATCTAGGTTGATCACAGCTTTTCTTCCAAGAAGCAAGTGTCTTTTAATATCATGGCTCCAGTCACCATCTGTGATGATTTTGGAGCCCAATAAAATAGTCTCTCACTGTTTCCATTGTTTCCCCATCTATTTGCCATGAAGTGATGGGACCAGATGCCATGATCTTAGTTTTTTGACTGTTGAGTTTTTGCCAACTTGTTCACTCTCCTCTTTCACTTTCATTAAGAGGCTCTGTAGTTCTTCTTCACTTTTTTCCATAAAGGTGATATCATCTGGTGTATCTGAGGTTATTGATATTTCTCCTGGCAATCTTGATTCCAGCTTATGCTTCATCCAGGCCAGATTTTCACATAATAAACTCTGCATAGAAGCTAAATAAGCAGGGTGACAATATACAGCCTTGACCTACCCTTTTCCAAATTTGAAACCAGTCTGCTGTTCCATGTCTTGTTCTAACTGTTGCTTCTTGACCTGCATACAGATTTGTCAGAGGGCAGGTAAGGTGGTCTGGTATTCCCATATCTTTAACTATGTTCCACAGTTTGCTGTTATCCACACAGTCAAAGGTTTTTCATAGTCAATAAAGCAGAAGTAGATGTTTTTCTGGAGCTCTCTTGATTCTTTGATGATCCAATGCATGTTGGCAAGTTGATCTCTGGTTCCTCTGCCTTTTCTTAGTTCAGTTCATTTCATTCGCTCAGTTGTGTCCGACTCTTTGTGACCCCATGGGCCTCAGCATGCCAGGCTTTCCTGTCTTATCACCAATTTCTGAATCTTGCTCACACTCATGTCCATCAAATGGTGATGCCATCCAACCAACTCATCAATCCAGCTTAAACAGTTCGCAGTTCATGTACTGTCGAAGCTTGGCTTGGAGAATTTTGAACATTACTTTGCTAGTGTGTGATATGAGTGCAATTGTGCATTAGTTTGAACATTCTTTGGCATTGCCTTTCTTTAGGATTGGAGTGAAAACTGACCTTTTTCACAATGGGATGTGGACTTAATTAACTGCTTAGGAAGGGGAACCCACTAGTCTCTCACCCATGCCTCACAACTGAGTCAAAATAATGTCAAGCACACACAGGCACAACAACAGCAAACAGTATGACAATTAACCTGTTGATGTCTTAACCTCATTTTAAGACTGACTTTTAGGGATGTTTAAATTGCCCAAGTAGTTGTTGCTGTTATTGTTCAGTTGCTCAGTCATGTCCAAATCTTTGCCACCCCATGGACTGCAGCACGCCAGGCTTCTCTGTCCTTTACCATCTCCTGGATCTTGCTCAAACTCAAGTCCGTTCAGTCAGGGATACCATCCAACCATCTTGCCCTTCGTCATTCCCTTCTCTTGCTGCCTTCAGGATTTTTTCTAATGAGTCAGCTCTTCGCATCCTGTGGCCAAAGTATTGGCACTTCAGCTTCAACATGAAGTGAAGTGGAGTGAAAGTCACTCATTCGTGTCTGACTCTTTCTTACCCCATGGACTATACAGTCCATGGAATTCTCCAGGCCAGAATAGTGGAGTGGGTTGCCTTTCCCTTCTCCAGGGGATCTTCCCAACCCAGGAATCAAACTGGAGTCTTCTGCATTGCAGGTGGGTTCTTTACCAACTGAGCCATCAGGGAAGCCTTCAGCTTCAGAATAAGTCCTTCCAATGAATATTCAGCATTGCTTTTCCTTAGAATTGACTGGTTGGATCTCCTTGCAATCCAAGGGACTCTCAAGAGTCTTCTCCAACACCACAGTTGAAAAGCCTCAATTTTTCAGCACTCAGTCTTACTTATGGTCCAACTCTCACATCCATACGTGTAGTAGAGGAAGCTTTTAAATTGTAAGGTTTAAGTTGCCCTAAATATTATAGAAAACATTTTATTATAAAAAGGAAGGGCATAGTAGAAATATAAACAGTCTTTACAGACTAGCCCATCACCAAGTTTTCCATTTATATGACATTTAAAAATAGATCTAAATTTTGGGAATCTCTAGCATTATCTTGGTGGAGATATAAAGTGTGTTTAAATTATGAGTTATATTTTTTTAATGACAGTAATGTATTAGTGTACTCCTGAAATTAAGTTAGAGGTTTCCCAGATTCATTATTGGAAAGGATGAACTGACATTTTAGTAAGGTGTATTTAAAACTTTGTATTATTTATAACCATGGGTAAGGAGCACACTTGAAACCAGGAATAAGACATTATGGTAGCAAACTGAAGAGAATTAGGAGAAGTCCTGGGAAATGGGAGGTCTTCTCCTCCACAGATCAAGTGAAGTGGACTGAAAGTCACTCAGTTGTGTCTGACTACTTGTGACCCCATGGTCTACACAGTCCGTGGAATTCTCCAGGCCAAAATACTGGAGTGGGTAACATTTCTTTTCTCGAGGGGGTATTCCCAACCCAGGGATTGAACTGAGGTCTCCCACATTGCAGGCAGATTTTTTACCAGCTAAGCCACCAGGGAAGCCCCAGAATACAGAAATGGGTAGCCTATTCCTTCTCCAGAGGATCTTCCTGACCCAGGAATCAAACTGGGGTCTCCTCCATTGCAGGCAGATTCTTTATCAATTGAGCTATCAGGGAAGCCCCAGAGATCAAGAAGTGTACCTATATAAGGTAGTTTTCTACTGAGGAAAGCAATAATTTCTGCTCATTTTTGTTAATAGAAAGATAGAGTTAATAGCAACTTCTATAAACTTTTTCCTTAAAGATGGAGTAAAGTGCAGGGGTATGTACTTTGGCAGAGAAAAAGAAATGTAAAGCGATGTTTACATTTGGGTTGAGCAAGCAGTAAGCTCAGGAAACAGAATCCCTAGTATCTGTTCACAAAAACAAATACACTACCACATCTTTCTCCAGAAATGATGGGCTTATTCAGAATCAGAAAATTACAATTAGGTGCCCACAGCCATGGTGAGCCACCTGCAAATCCCTGCAAAGTAAGGGAAGGAGAACACTTCTTATAGAGAGGAAAAGGAAGTTGGGAGAGTTCCAAAATATGTAGAGTCAATGCCTTTTTTTTTTTTTATGCGAAGTTTTATTTTTATTTTTTTAATTTAATTTTATTTAACTTTACAATATTGTATTGGTTTTGCCATATATCAAAATGAATCTGCCACAGGTATACATGTGTTTCCCATCCTGAACCCTCCTCCCTCCTCCCTCCTCCCTCCCCATACCATCCCTCTGGGTCGTCCCAGTGCACCAGCCCCAAGCATCCTGGCTGAGCCCTTGCTGGGAAAGATGAGGAGTCTTTCTTCTTAAAGTTGGACTCTGTTGTCTTTGAGAGGCATCAGAGTTCCTCCTTCAGTTTCTGTTTACTTTCCCACATCAAAGGAGTAGAAGCAAAGAATTCTCTGTACCAATATCTCCTAGGTGCCTTAGGAGAATCAGTCTTAAATCAAGAAAGATTAAGAACTACTTCAGTTCAGTTCAGTCGCTCAGTCGTGTCTGACTCTGCGACCCCATGAATTGCAGCACGCCAGGCCTCCTTGTCCATCACCAACTCCCGGAGTTCACTCAAACTCACATCATTGATTTGGTGATGCCATCCAGCCATCTCATCCTCTGTCGTCCCCTTCTCCTCCTGCCCCCAATCCCTCCCAGCATCAGAGTCTTTTCCAATGAGTCAACTCTTTGCATGAGGTGGCCAAAGTACTGGAGTTTCAGCTTTAGCATCATTCCTTCCAAAGAACACCCAGGACTGATCTCCTTTAGGATGGACTGTTTGGATCTCCTAGCAGTCCAAGGGACTCTCAAGAGTCTTCTCCAACACCACAGTTCAAAAGCATCAATTCTTCGGCACTCAGCCTTCTTCACAGTCCAACTCTCACATCCATACATGACCACATGAAAAACCATAGCCTTGACTAGATGAACCTTTGTTGGCAAAGTAATGTCTCTTTTGATAGCTTTTGAATATGCTATCTAGGTTGGTCATAACTTTCCTTCCAAGGAGTAAGCATCTTTTAATTTCATGGCTGCAGTCACCATCTGCAGTGATTTTGGAGCCCCAAAAAATAAACTCTTAGGGGTTTTATTTTTTTCATTTTTTAACTTACATTATTGTGCTTTTGGAAACCTATTAAACATTATACTTAAACCAGCTACCTGAAACCTATCAGAAAGTTAAAAGAAGTTCTATTGAATGCTTTTTCAAGAGCCCAGTGTTGTGTATTTTGGGAAGTGAAATGTAAACATTGATCACTATTAGTAACGTCACACTCTCAGGAGAGTAAAGAGAATCCTGATAAAGCCTTGTATTATGATCTTACATGTGCAGAAATTTGTGACCTTGTTTTATATTTTTTTGCGTCCATGAGGCAAGAGATTCCCAGGATTTCTTACTTTGAAGGGGAAAACTCTGCTTAGACTACAGTCTAGGAGTTTGGAGAAATGTACAGATTGAACCATTTTCTAACCAGGGCCCCCAGCCTTAAGATGACTGTTTGAACTTTGGCCAGTTATCAGGGGCATCTCAGTTGAGGGTTGGAAAGCAGCAACATTCTACTGAGTTCCATCATTTATGATGATGGTAATGCTATTGGTACAGTGTATAGATTCATTGTTGTTCACTCAGTTTATCCTAACAGGCTTCCCAGGTAGCTAAGCTGTCTGGGGAAAAGTGACCTCCTCCATCACCATGACATCTTTCAAGGGCTCAGAATGGAGAGGCTACTTCCTCCTGTAGGTGGAATATACCAGAAGCTCCAGGTTTACCTCCATCCTGTGTTAGGGTGACCTCAATAGCCCTGCTATGCTTGTGGTATGCTGTTTTCACAACCTAAGGAATAATGGACAATTAGTATGGAGGGTCACAGAAAAGCATAGTCTGTGGTCAGAATTTTTTTTTTTTTACTCTAAAGGTATATAACATAAATCTGAGAAGGATGGGTTTTAGCATCAGAAGCCTATGGGTAAATTTTGGCCATTATAAGTGGTCCAGAGACTCTAGGAGGCATAAGAAAAGGCTGCTAAAGTATTTATAATGAAGGAGTCTCTTAGAGCGCTAATAAGAGTGCTTGTTTATTTTGACTTGTACGAATTCTAGAGACTCTTTTTAAGATAAGCTGGTTTGTAAGTAACAGCACAGTGAAATACAGCAAAATCCGTAAATAAGGAATACTTTGCCTCTAGAACGCAAAAAGAACTAAAAGATGTTGGATTTGTATGTTCTAAATATGTGTGCCAAATCAATCTTCTCAGAGGAAGATATCATCAATATAATGTCATGTTTACATTATTGGAGACAGGTTGATATAGTTAAGATCTTGTCTGCAAAGATGGTGAAGAACTGCCTACAATACCTGAGACCTGGATTTGATCCCTGGATTGGGAAGATCCCCTTGAGGGGGGCATGGCAACCCATTTCAATATTCTTGCTTGGAGAAAACCCATGGACAGAGGAGCCTGGTGGGCTACAGTCCATGGGGTTGCAAAGAGTCAGACACCACTGAATGGCTAAGCACAGTAGAATGGCAAAATATTTACTAGCTGTTGGTTGGATGGAGTCAGTAAATTGAATAATATTGGGTATTATAACTTAACAGATTTGTGCACAGCATTAAGGTTGTAGTAATTCACCATGGTGCACCATTTATTCTATTCATGTTTAAGAAGAAGCAATGGGGTGTCAAATGAAGCACCTTGAATATGTCAAAATAATTTGTAACAGCCTGTATTAACCATTCTAACTAGGGAGTCCATGAGGTTCCATTTCATCAAGTTGAGTTATTAAGTGTAAAAGACTTATTAAACTTATATTTGTCATTCACTATGTCAGAGTATTTATGTCTAATAATGGATATTTTATTATAAATAATAAAAAATAATGAACCACAATCACAAAAAACTAATCAAATTGATCACATGGACCACAGTGTTGTCTAACTCACTGAAATTGTGAGCCATGCCCTGTAGGGCAACCCAACATGGATGGGTTATGGTAGAGAGTTCTGACAAAATGTGGTCCACTGGAGAAGAGAATGGCAAACCACTTCAGTATTCTGCCTTGAGAACGCCATAAACAGTATGAAAAAGCAAAAATATATGACACTGAAAGATGAACTCCCCAGATCGATAGTTGCCCAATATGCTACTGGAGAAGAGTGGAGAAATAACTCCAGAAAAAACGAAGAGATGGAGCCAAAGCAAAACAACAACAACCAGCTGTGGATGTGACTGGTGATGGAAGTAAAGTCCGAGGCTGTAAAGAACAATATTGCATAGAAATCTAGAATGTTAGGTCCATGAATCAAGGTAAATTGGAAGTGTTCAAACAGGAGATGGCAAGAGTGCACATTGACATTTTAGGAATCAGGGAACTAAAATGGACTGGAATTGGTGAATTTAATTCATATAACCATTATATTGTCTACTCTGAGCAAGAATCCCTTAGAAGAAACAGAGTAGCCCTCATAGTCAACAAAAAAGTCCAAAATGCAGTTCTTGGGGTGCAATCTCAAAAACGACAGAATGATCTCTGTTCATTTCCAAGGCAAACTATTCAATATTACAGTAATCCAAGTCTATGCCCCAGCCAGTAATGCTGAAAAACATGAAGTTGAATGGCTTTATGAAGACCCATAAGACCTTCTAGAACTAACACCAAAAAAAGATGTCCTTTTCATTATAGGTGACTAGGACGCAAGAGTAGGAAGTCAAGAGATACCTGGAGTAACAGACAAATTTGGTCTTGGAGTACAGAATGAAGAGCAAAGGCTAACAGAGTTTTCCCAAGAGAACACACTGGTCATAGCAAACACCCTTTTCCAGCAACACAAGAGAATACTACACAGGAACACCACCAGATGGGCAATACTGAAATCAGATTGATTATATTCTTTGCAGCCAAAGTTGGAGAAGCTCTATACAGTCAGCAAGAACAAGATCAGGAGCTGACTGTGGCACAGATCATGAACTCCTTATTGCCATATTCAGACTTAAATTGAAGAAAGTAGGGAAAACTGCTAGACAATCCAGGTATGACCTAAATCAAATCCTTTACAATTACACAGTGTAGTGACAAATGGATTCAAGGGATTAGATCTGATAGACAGAGTGCCTGGAGAACTATGGATGGAGGTTCATGACATTGTACAGGAGGCAGTGATGAAGACCATCCCCAAGAAAAAAAAAATGCAAAAAGGCAAAATGATTGTCTGAGGAGGCCTTACAAATAGCTGAGAAAAGAGAAGCTAAAGGCAAAGGAGAAAAGGAAAGATATACCCATTTGAATGCAGAGTTCCAAAGAATAGCAAGAAGAGATAAGAAAACCTTCCTCAGTGATCAATGTAAAGAAATAGAGGAAAACAATAGAATGGGAAAGACTAGATATATCTTCAAGGAAGTTAGAGCTATCAAGAGAACATTTCATGAAAAGATAGACACAATAGAGGACAGAAATGATATAGACCTAACAAAAACAGAAGATATTAAGAAGAGATGGCAAGAATACATAGAAGAACTATACAGAAAAGATCTTCATGACCCAGATAACCATGATGGTGTGATCACTCACCTAGAGCCAGAAATTTTGAAATGTGAAACCAGTGGGCCTTAGGAATCATGACTACGAACAAAGCTAGTGGAGACAACGGATTTCCAGTTGAGCTATTTCAAATCCTAAAAGATGATGCTGTGAAAGTACTGCATTTACTATGCTAGCAAATTTGGAAAACTCAGCAGTGGCTACAGGACTGGAAAAGGTCAGTTTTCATTCCAGTCCCAACGAAAGGCAATGCCAAAGAATGTTTTAACTGCTGCACAATTGCACTTATTTTATATGCTAGCAAAGAAATGGCCAGGCTTCTACATTATGTGAACTGTGAACTTCCAGATGTTCAGCTTGGATTTAGAAAAGGTAGAGGAACCAGAGATCAAATTGCCAACACCCGTTGGATCATCAAAAAAGCAGTGGCGTTCCAGAAAAACATCTACTTCTGCTTTAATGACTATGAAAAAGCCTTTGACTCTGTGAATAGCAACAAAATGTGGAACATTCTTAAAGAGATGCAGATACCAGACCACCTTATCTGCCTCCTGAGAAATATGTATGAAGGTTAAGAAGCAACAGTTAGAACTGGACAGGGAAAAGCAGACTGGTTTCAAATTAGGAAAGGAGTAGGTCAAGGCTGTATATTGTCACCCTGCTTACTTAACTTATATGCAGAGTACATTATTCAAAATGTTGGACTGGATAAAGCACAAGCTGGAATCAAGACTTCCAGGAGAAATATTAATAATCTCAGATACACAGATGACACCACCCTTATGGCCGAAAGGGAAGAAGAACCAAAGATCCTCTCGATGTAAGTGAGAGGATCTGTTTCACATATGATAATATACATGTTTCAATGTTATTAGGTTCGATGCATGAGACAAGGTGCTCAGGGCTGGTGCACTGGGATGACCCTGAGGGATTGGATGGGAGGGAGGTGGGAAGGGGGTTCAGGATGGGGAACACATGTACACCCATGGCTATTTCATATCAGTGTATGGCAAAACCCACTACAATATTGTAATTAGCCTCCAATTAAAATAAATAAATTAAAAAAAAAAAGAAAGTGAAAGAGGAGAGTGAAAAAGTCAGCTTAAAACTCAACATTCAGAAAACTAAGATCATGGCATCTGTTCTCATCATTTCATGGCAGAGATGGGGAAACAATGGAAACAGTGACAGACTTATTTTGGGGGGCTCCAAAATCACTGCAGATGTTGACTGAAGCCATGAATATAAAAGACACTTGTTCCATGGAAGAAAAGCTGTGACCATCTAGATAGCATATTAAAAAGCAGTGACATTACTTTGCCAACAGAGGTCTGTCTAGTCAAAGCTATGGCTTTTCCAGTAGTCATGATGGATGTGAGAGTTGGACTATAAAAGCTGAGCGCCCAAGAATTGATGCTTTTGAACGGTGATGTTGGAGAAGACTCTAGAGAGTCCCTTGGACTGCATGGAGATACAACCAGTCCATCCTAAAGGAAATCAGTCTTGGGTGTTCATTGAAAGAACTGATGCTGAAGCTGAAACTCCAATACTTTGACCACCTGATGTGAAGAACTGACTCACTGGAAAAGACCCTGATGCTGGGAAAGATTGAAGTCATGAGGAGAAGGGGATGACAGAGGATGAGATGGTTGGATGGCATCACCAACTTGATGGACATGAGTTTGAGCATGCTCCAAGAGTTGGTGATGGACTGGGAAGCCTAGCGTGCTGCAGTCCATGGGGTTGCAAAGAGTCAGACATGACTGGGAGACTGAACTGAACTGAAAGGTTATATTAGGGCAAAAATTACTATGACTATGGATAATTTAGCCAAGGCAATAATTAAAATGAGGCATAGCTGTCTTTTCCCTCTCATTATGTTTAGTTGTTTTCATAAGATTATAGGTGATATCATGTTTAAATTTATTAGAATCCTTATGTATCATTATAATTTAAGGCCAAGTATTAAGTATATGAAGCTTTGTCATTGGTACTTTATAGCAAATGTTTACCTTAATTTAAAATCTACGTTGTGGAGGTACAAAAACCAGTCATTATCCTGATATCTTTTTTATTATTTATATTTTTATTAGTAAATTGGAGATTTTCAGTTGAATCAATAGTCTTTGTTTTAATTATATATGTACCTGTGTGTTTGTCTTGTTGTTTCTTGCCCATGCATCCTGTTCTTTCCTCTTTATTTTTAAACTCCACATTTTCTCCCCCATTTGAACTTCTGGCAGCCTAAAACCTCTGTTTTTAGTTTCTATATCTATTCAGTAAGTCATGTATGGACCTTCTCTGTGGTTACAGAAAATGGGAGAGACGTGGTAGGTTCCCTGCTTCATTGGCAGCCATCTATTGTTCCAGGCCTTCCCAGTTTACCTCCCAGGGATTAGGGTTTACAGATAGGGAGCTCTCACAGCCTCTCTTTAGGACAGTACAAAAGCCCCCTTGTCCAAACTATCACTCAATTCAAATGTTGGTAAGCAGTGGCTCAAGTAGGCTGGCTAGTTATTTTTTCATTACTTAAGACATTGGGTAACTTTGGTAAGTGTATCTGGAATATGGGAATGAGATAATCATTCCTTTATTTAAGAGTCCCCTCTTGTTTTAACTATCTGGCTACTGTGGGTTTCCAAGAGTGAAACTCAATATACTTGGGGATCTTGGGAGCATGAAGTTGGTTGGCAGTAGCAGCAAAGGATGTAGTAGCACACCTCTGGAGGTGCCATCTCTTCACTGCAAGGAAGTTCAATCAACACTTTCTTCTACAAGGGTCACCTGAAACACAGGACAAACCCAAATTCTGCTCCAAATAGTAATAATCATAAACAATGACGCTGAAGAAGTGACAACCCCCTGAAATAAGCCCTGGAAACACAGATCATGACCAGAAGCACACCAGAAAGCTGATTTCAGAGAGTACAGCTCAAGTGATTCATTGTTTCTACTGCTCTTAGGGAGACCCACACCTGGGCTGGAATCTAGCCCTCCTTCCCCTAGACTTTAGGCAATATTTTGAATATTCCAACACCGAGGAAATTTGGGTAAAGAGAGACATGGGAGCCACTAACAGACACAGTAAGTTTTGTAAGATTTATAATTTCTTTGATGGTGGGACACAGCACAGACACTGGGATAGATGAAAAGCAGAACTGTTTGTAACCTGGGTTTTCAAAAGAGAGAAGGCTGCCAGCAGGGTCACATAGTGGTTGGACATGAAGGCAACAGAGCTGTATGGGGCACCTTCTATATGGCAAGATGGGTAGGGTATCCACATTTCTTGGCCTTCCTGTGGATTAGCTTGTTTGAATAATTTCCCAGGTTCTGGGACAAGAAAGTTGCCCCTAGTTATCTGATTACTGGCCCTGACCCATTATCGTGTGCTTAGTCACTCAGTTGTGTCCACCTCTTTGTCATCCCATTGGATGTAGTCCATGAGCCTCCTCTGTCCATGGAATTTCCCAGGCAAGAACACTGGAGTGGGTTACTATTTCCTCCTCCAGGGGATCTTCCCAACCCAGTGATCAAACCCACATCTCCTGCACTGAAGGCAGAATCTTTACCACTTAGTCACCAGGATTGCAAGTGTATAATAAAAAAGAATGTGAAAGTTCAGTAATGGAAGTGGCTGGAATGTAGGCTTAGTAAGCTGCTCAAGACAGGGAGCTGACAGGTCTCCAGCTAAGACCTCAAAACTAGGTTAAGACATCCTTAAAAAAAAAAAAAAAAAAAAGCCGTACTATAGGACTTATACAGGCCTATTGAATCGGAATCCACATTTTAATATCTCCAAAACATCACAACACACATTCAAGTTTGAGAAGCACTGCTTTAAGCAGTACCTTTTCAGGAACGGTTGAAACATTAAGTTAAGTCATTCAATCAGTCGTGTCTGACTCTTTACAACCCCGTGGACTGTAGCCCACCAGGCTCCTCTGTCCATGGGATTCTCCAGGCAAGAATACTTGAGTGGCTTGCCATTTCCTTCTCCAGGGGATCTTCCCGACCCAGGGATCGAACCCGGGCCTCCCACATTGTGGGTAGAGGCTTTAACCCCTGAGCCACCAGGGAAGCCCTTCGTTCAAGTTTGAGAAGCACTGCTTTAAGCAGTACCTTTTCAGGAACAGTTGAAGCATTGGAAATACTTAATTTGGAAAAGAAGAAATTTTGAGATAACTATTGGAGGTGAGTCATAATACATTTTAAAAATCTAAATATAAGAGGGCTCTCATCATATAATTGGCCTCATAGGAAAGAAGAAGAAATATTAATTAAAAGTTTAAGAATCTAGATTTTATTGAAATAAGATCTTAGTCAACCCACTATATTATCAGGCGACCTTCTCAATGGAAGAATTATATATCTTCATTCTGTTTAACAGGCATGGGCATATAACTTGTTCTGGCCAATGAAATGTGAAAGAAAAAAGACATTTGTTATCTCAAGTGGAAATTTTAAGACCTAGTGAATATTTCATCATTTTTCATTTCCTTGTTTTTGAGATCACAGAAATGTAGGTCAAGATAGAGCTTCCAGCAGTCTGTGTACCTCAGGCACTGTATAATAAGTAGTGTCTCACTATCCTGCAATGGACATATAATATAAACAAGAAATGTTTTTGTTTTAAGAATCTTTTTTTAATGTTCATTTCTTTTGGACCTCTGAAATCTGAAGGCTGTTTGCAACCAGTGTAGCGTAACTTAGGGTGACCTAGCTGTGACAATGAAGAACTTTCTGAAATAAGAAGCATGCAAAAAGGCAATACACTGTCTTCTGAGGAATGGAAAAAAAAAACTTTGCGATCAATTAAACATTGACTTAAACCCCAGCTCCATTGTTCCCAGACAATTGCATGTACATGGTTTGGCACCTCATGGACGTTTGGTAAGTGTCACTTTCTTTCCACTAATGCAGCAGTTTTCAAATAAGGCTGTGAAGCTCCATGTTTCCATAGGGGTGCCTCAGGGATCATGATATACCTCTGAGAGGTTGTTAAATTTCCAGAGCTCCAGGTGTGCAGTCTCCTATTCAATCAGTGTGACCCTACTTGATTTTTTTTTTTTTTTACATATTATAGTGGCATTTAAATTTAGCTGACTAAAAATCTCCAAAGGGTCATAGGGTATAAAAGCTAATGTACCTGAGAATTCCTTGTGAATGGAAATGTGCTAAATGTTTTAATTAACTATAGTTGAGCAAAGCTAGGGTGGCAAAATATGCTAGTTTTTACAGATCCAATGGCTTAATTAGTAATTGTCCCCTGTTTTATTTTCAAAATTTGCTAGTTTAGGTGATAAATTATGTGTCCACCATAATAAAAACTAGAGTATAATGGTGTTATGAATAAAGGATGATGATGATGACAAATAGTTGACATTTGTATAACTGCTCACAATGTACTGGACAGATTTCTTTCCTTTTATAAAAAAAGTGATTCTTTTTATCTGATGAATAAATGGGACTAGATATACTCTAACGGAGAAGGCAATGGCACCCCACTCCAGTACTCTTGCCTGGAAAATCCCATGGACGGAGGAACCTGGTGGGCTGCAGTCCATGGGGTCGCTAAGAGTCGGACACGACTGAGCGACTTCCCTTTCACTTTTCACTTTCATGCATTGGAGAAGGAAATGGCAACCCACTCCAGTGTTCTTGCCTGGAGAATCCCAGGGATGGGGGATCCTGGTGGGCTGCCGTCCATGGGGTCGCACAGAGTCAGACACGACTGAAGCGACTTAGCAGCAGCAGCAGATATACTCTAAAATACATTTCAACTTTGAAATTCTACCATAAAATAAACAACAGAATAGAGTAATTCCATCTCTTTAGAGGATGGAGAAATTATCATTGCCAAAAATTTAATAATATAAATAGAAACCATAAGAAATAGAAAAATTTCAATTGGACAGCATGTTCATATTTGAAAGCATTATGTGGTTCTAAGAGATAAGCTATATCTTATGACCATGCAGGATTCCATGATGTTCAAAAATTTTTAGAGTTGCAGGGGAAAGTCAGCTGTATAACTTAAAAGCAATAGAAATAATATCCAACCAAGACCCAGAGCCATCGGGCACTGGTTATATATTTTAATCTGGGTTAAAATATAGTTTTTGAATCTAAAGGATGTATTCAGAATCTCCAGTTTCACTTTTTGTAATAGAGTCACTGACAAAAATAGAGTTCACATGTATCCTCAGTGTTATAGTTTAGGGTTCAGCTGCATCTTAGTCATAGTTCCAGTTCTTAAGGACTCAAAATTGAAAGGGCAGCTCCAAACATGTTGGTTTAGGAATGTAGCTTTTCAGGTTACGTAGGGTTATGTGATTGTGGTGTGAATGGTAAGCATTTTTCAGTTCATGAAGGAGACTTCTCTGGCAGTCCAGTGGTTAAGACTTTGCCTTCCAACGCAGGGACTGCAAGTTTGATCCCTGGTCAGGGAGCTAAGATTCCACATGCTTTGTAGTCAAAAAATCAAAACATAAAAGAGAAGTTATATTGTAACAAATTCAATGAAGACAACAAAAACAAAACTTTTAAAGGTTTAGAATCACTTATAAAAAATAAAATTGACTTTATATTATTTAATATTAGGAAATCTAAGCATAAATATTTGTATTTTAGCTCTTTAAGACAATATGTGTGTGCATGCATGAGTGCTAAGTCACTTCAGGCCTATCTGACTTTTTGCAAATCTATGGACTGTATGTAGCCTGCCAGACTCCTGTTCATGGGATTCTCCAGGCAAGATGATTTCAATATGTAACTCCAGTTTCAAATGTATAATTGGGAATTTACATTTTAAGTTGAAATTCTCCTAAATTTAAAAACAGTATTGCAGTGTTTAAGATAACAGAGAATTACTCTATTCAATTTTTGGTGTGTGACTGTTTTAAGAATCATGTACATGCTTGCAAAAGTTTATCAACAAAATAGCAGAGGAAGTTAAAAACTAAATCATGTAATTCAGGGTATCTGATTAGTGGATGGACTATATGTAGAATCAAGCATCATTTGAATACCTCACATTGTTATTTAAATTGTGTTGGCCAATATAAACCAAATTTAGAAAATTCATTTATAAGCATCTCTGTGGGGGAAAAACAATCAACATAAGTAGTCATTGCATATATAAATATGCATTTTCCTAAATAGCCACAGATCAATCCTATTTCCTAATAACTTCCAGCCTTGCTTTTCAGGTGTGAAAATAATGACAAGTGGCTGCAATGAAGTTTAAGTATTTAAATGTAATCATAAATTTGACAGAATACTAGCCTCTTATGAACAATGGGATTTGGGATTAAATCTAGTCTTCTCTGTGCAGAACATTATTTCTATATTTTATTAATGAAAATAGACAATTTTTAAGGATTTTCAAACCATAAATGCCACCCAGTATGAAAAGTCCAAAGCTCAGACCTTGAGTTCTTAACTGATAGGAAGCTTAATCATCAAATCAATATTTTGTGAACAGAAATTCTAGCGAGTTTTGTGTGCCTGAGGACAATATTTTAGGGGTCAATGATGCTATATAGTAAGCAAAAATCATTGCAGCATGCCTGAGAAGGAAATAAAGTTAGTGAAACAAAATATTCAGCTGTTTTTACAAAATATTGGACAGCACAAATTATTTTGTGTAAGCACTGATTTTTTTTTTTTTTTTGAGCTTTCTGATTCCTATATAATGACTCTTCAGGGTACTATAACTTGTAGTTGTGTATGCTTTGTATTGCCTTGTATTTATTGATAAATCATTTCATATTTTAAGTCACTCTACATCAGTATTGCATGAAGTTAAACAAAGCTTTTAGAATAAAAAGAGATTTGGGATGGAGAAAATTGGAGCACATCCTTTTCATTTTTCCCCCCCCTTTTTTTCAAAGAGAGGAAAGATGCTGAAAGAATTAGCTCCATGTACAGTCATGGCACCCCACTCCAGTACTGTTGCCCAGAAAATCCCATGGAACGAGGAGCCTGGTGGGCTGCAGTCCATGGGGTCGCTAAGAGTCAGACACGACTGAGCGACTTCCCTTTCACTTTCCACTTTCATGCATTGGAGAAGGAAATGGCAACCCACTCCAGTGTTCTTGCCTGGAGAATCCCATGGATGGAGAAGCCTGGTGGGCTGCAGTGCATGGGGTCGCACAGAATCGGACACGACTGAAGCGACTTAGTAGTAGTAGTAGCACAGTCATATAGGCATTCACAGAGCACTGGGACAGGAGGATTCACATATAACCTTTTCCATAACTTTTCATGATGTTTCTTTAATTCAACATAACCAGAGCCTCCCCACCTGCCAGTAAGCTCCACAGCAATGTAATTTTGGTCATGACCAATGTTGCATCGTGATTTCCCTGATTCTCGAAAACACAGCAGGACAAACAGCAAGAAGGTATTTTCTTTGCCTTCGTATGGGTGAAAGTAATGGGGTTAACAAAATGAAAGAATAATTATATATATATATATATACACACATATGTGTGTGTGTGTGTATATATATGTGTGTGTATATGTGAACATAAGGGAAATTCTATCCAGACAAAATGCTACTTCCTCAGGGGAAGGATAAAATAATTAAAGAATTGGTTGCATCTTTCCAAGTATTATAGATAAACAATTATATTAACCTGGTATTAGTGAAATACACTGGTGATTCTCCCGTCTTTTCTTTTTGAGGTTTCTTTCTATTCTCATTATCCACACTACTCCAATTCTATGAATTCAGGGATCCAGGCTTCCCTAGTAGGTAAGAAAGACACATACATGCTATAACTCACCAAAAGTAGGATCTGTTTCAAGTCTCTCAGCAAATTGTCTGTCATTATCTCATTGAATCTGGAGCTCAGTTCACTTCTTTTCAAACTCAGCTGGTTAATCTAAGTGTGATAGACACAGCATGTACCACCAAGAACCCCCTCAAGAAAGGACTGCCCTGCTATTGGAGTGTGGAGAAGGCGATGGCACCCCACTCCAGTACTCTTGCCTGGAAAATCCCATGGACGGAGGAACCTGGTAGGCTGCAGTCCATGGGGTCGCTAAAAGTCAGACACGACTGAGCGACTTCACTTTCACTTTTCACTGTCATGCATTGGAGGAAATGGCAACCCGTTCCAGTGTTCTTGCCTGGAGAATCCCAGGGACGGAGGAGCCTGATGGGCTGCCGTCTATGGGGTCGCACAGAGTCGGACACGACTGAAGCGACGCAGCAGCAGCTATTGGAGTGTGGTGAGCAAAGAACTTCCAATAGTCAGCTCTATTATGATCTGTTTCAGCTGCAGAGAACAGTTTCATTAGAGGTTGAAACTCCCTGAGAAGTTCATACTAGAAACATAAGAAGGCTGGGATATAAGTGCACAGTCATTTTAGCTCAAAATAAGACAACTATGACAGATAACAGTTGCTGTGTACCTCCTCCTGCAGGTTTACCATGTCTCTGCAAGACGTACATCAGACTTAAACTTTCTTCCTCTGTTCAATTCTGATTTTCATCTTTTCCCACAAATGGTGATTTCTAATAAATACTTTGTACCTAGAACTTCATCATAATGTATGCTAAGCATTCCAATGTTTAAAGTCAACAAATTCCTATTAAAGTGTTGCTAGAAAATAACAGCCTAATGTACTATGCTCTGGGTGTAATCTGGCTGAAGAAAAGACCCTTTAAAACAAAGCCCTCACCTCCAAATGGTTGGTTTGTCATGCTAGAATTCTCTTAACTTGGTAGGGCAGAAGTTTTGCAGCTCTTCCAAGGGCAAGGATATCTTTTAGGATCATTTTTAAGGGACCTCTTTAGGAGGTAACTCAATCTTTATCAACCATTTTACTGATGAAGATAGAAAGTGAAAACATCAAGTTCTCTATGAAAGATAAATAACTTCACTGTTGATAGTATTTATAACTATTTTAAAAACAATGTATTAGATATTCCATTAAATTATGTACATTCATTATAACTAATCCACTTAGGGGACAATCTCTATTTAACTTTATACATAAGAAAACTGAAACTCAGAAAACATAACAGTAAATGAATAAATGGATAGATAGGCAAATAGATAAATAGTGAAACAAAGCAATACACCAAAATAAATCTAAACTCTGAAGCCTGTGTTTCTGTCTTCCTGGGAGGAAAAAAAAAGGATGAAATTTGAAAAGAGGAAATAATGCTGATGCTATCACTAATATACCCAGGAGTTGGGAGCAGAGATTCAATAAAAACAAAGATAAAGAAAATGTAGAAGCCTGAATTTCATCACTATTTTTCCCTTTTGGAATTGTCTGAACCAATGTCAAATACTTTGAAAAATTATTTTTGCATGGAGTTTGACATAAAATAATAAGAATGAAATGTTTAAACTTGAACTCCCTATTTATAAACTAAAACTTTCAAGAATGTAGTAAAGATGAATAGGTGTAACCTTCTAAGACCTTTGATAATAACTGACTAAAAATATGAATAGAAGGTCACCATTATCACCTATTTATTGAGTCTCTAGGAAATGCCGTATGAAGCACAAAGACACATTACCTTGATTACTTTTATTATTTACATGCAGTCAAGGTTTTCAAGTATCTAATGATAAACTCCTAAAGGCAACCCACATCAGGATGGTTACCTCGGCAACTGAGTCTAACCAACCACAGAAACATTTTGGTATGACAGCAGCATTGTCAGTGATAAACAGAAACAGTTTGACAAAGGAGGAAAATTGGCATATTGAACCTAAACAGGGCAGGAACACATATAAGTTGGATACAAACAAATGCTGCAGTAGGATGTGTTCTAAAATTCTACTTGTGAGAGAAATCTTCACTGCTAAAAAAGTCCACTAGTTGCCAGAGGATGTTTAATATTCCATCGTGCACTGAGTGCTCAGAAGGTTGAAGCTTCAGTTGGCCTGCCAGAATCTTTAACAAAATTATTTAGGTCACACTTCATAGGCACACAGATGATATTTTGAAATGGATTTCAGGGCACTGGAAAACTCTTGGTAAAGTGCTCCAATGAATGCCTTTGAAATAAATTGATGCAGAGATGGTGCTGAAAGGTCGAAGCTTAAGTCATTGATTTCCTCAGTTAAGTGAGTGTGGAGAACTAGACAAGTGAGAAGACTGCAGTCTTGCTCACATCTCTTCAAACATATCACAGGTACATTTCCAGCTCCCTTGATTTGTGATACTGAGTTTAAGTTGATGGCCTTCTGGGAAAGTTCATTGTAATGTCATTTTTTATAGTCCAGACAAATCCCTACAGATTGGCTTTGGATACACAGAATAAGATAACAGTACACAGATAATATGCTGAACAGTCAAGCGAAAATTCTGTGTTATTATTTCAGTATGTACAGGCAGCTGGATTGCAAACACCACACTTACATTATCATATTTGCTCAAAAATATCCCATTTTTTGAAACTGAATAAATATGGGCATAATACAACTAAAAAAATAATGTACTGTGTGTTTCTTGTATTGAATCTCTGAGCCCTATTAGAAAGAGTGCTAATTTCAGTGTGGCGTCCTCTGGTGTGATTTTCAAGACTGGATTAGGTATCCCATTTTTTGTCTACTTAAAGAACTTTATGAAAATAACTATTGAATTATTTTATAGTCTTTGTGCACTGGCTTGCCTCTTCTTTTTACTGAAAGCTCTTTGAGAGCAGTAATCCTCTTTATATAAATGCATATCCCCAGGATGTTATCCAGCATCTGGCTCAGAGTACATGCATAGTAAATTTTTTTGACTGAATCAGTAAAACAGTAGAGACTACATGTGAATTACAATGATTGTAGCTAGTGGAACTCCTGTTGACTTCTAATCTCCTCTGATGCTACTGCCTCAGACAGAAACTTGGTATCTTGGGCTTTCTTGATCTACAAGAAAATAAACTGGGAATGAGAGAGGGAAACTGATTTTTTTTTCCTTTTGTTCAACTCACATTCACTCAGTATTGTAAATTATCTAGTGTTGTTTTGAAGCAATCGTACCTGTTGGAATTTTCCCTGCCCAGACATAAACCTCAGATCTAAGATCTTAAATTTCCAATTTATCACATGAACTGATAACTCCCTAGACTTCTTTTCTTTTCTTGACTGCTTTGAGAAGCTGCTGAATGAGCCCCACTCAGTCTTTGAATCTGTCTCTGACCTGTATCAGTCTCTAGATCTGCTTAATACACATTATTGATGCTAATGTGATGACTAAGGATTCTGCTTTTTAATTCTTTGCATTTTCTTTATGCCAACAGATGATCAGAAATTATATGGATGTCATGAAAAGTCAACCATATAAAAATGAGATCATATTTGGCTTTCTGTGACAGGCTTTCACTCATCATATTGTCCTCCAGGATCATCCATGTTATCACTAATGAATAAGCTATAGTCAATGTGAGAGTACAGATATCTCTTTGAGATAGTGATTCCATTTCCCTTGGATATATACTCTCCTATTATCTGCATGTTTGTACCCTCCCAAAATTCCTTTGTTGAAAACCTAACCCTTAAAGCTAATGATATTATTAGGTGGAGCCTTTGGGAGATGGTTAGGTCATGAGAGATGAGCCCTGTGAATGGAATTAGTGCCCTTATGAAAGATACCTCACAGAGATCTCTAGTCCATTCTATTTTATACAAGGATAAAATTCAATGTCTGCAACTCACAAGAAGGACCTCCATACTGCCACTCTGATTTTAGACTTCTAGCTTCCAGAATTGTGAGAAATAAATTGCTGTTTCTAAGCCATCCAGTCTGTGACATTTTGTTTCAAAACCCCAATAGACTGAGATATTCACGGATGTGAAATTTCTGGTTCATAAGATTGTTCAATTTTTATTTTTTTAAGGAACCTCCATACTGTATTTTTATAATGGCTGTATAATTGTGCATTTCCACCTACAGTGTTCAAGTTTTCCCATTTTCTGCATTCTCAGAAACACTTGCTATCTTTCACCTTTTTGATAATAACCATCCTAACAGGTGTGAAAGTGTTAATCACTCAGTCATGTCTGATTCTTTGTGACCCCATGGACTGTAGCCCGTCAGGTTCCTCTGTCCATGGGATTCTCTGTCCATGGGATTCTCTGGGCAAGAATACTGGAGTGGGTGGCCATTCCTTTCTCCAGGGAATCTTCCCAACCCAGGGATTGAGCCCAGGTCTACTGCATTGCAGGTGAATTCTTTACCATCTGAGCTATCAGGGATGAGGTGATATTTTACATGGGTTTGGGTTTATATTTCCCTGATGTTGAGTGATTTTGAATCCTTTTTAATATACTTGATGGCCATTTGTATATCTTCTTTTAAGAAATGTCTACTCGGGTCCTTAGCCCATTCATAGAAGCAGAGAACAGAATAGTGGTAGACAGGCATTTGAGGGGTGGGAAAAATGAAGAAATGTTGGTCACAAGGTACAGAGTTTCAGATACTCAGGATGAATAAGTCCCAGAGATCTAATGCAGATCCTCATGAATACAGATAATGATACTGCATTGTACACTTGAGATTTACAGAATAAAAGAGCAAATTTTTATTGCTCTTGAAAAAAAAAAAGAGTTAACTTTATCAAATGACAAGGTGTTATCTTGACTACAATGATCATTTTATAGTAATACTATATCAAAACATATCAAACAGTACATAATGTATACACTTTTTTTTATTAATACCCCAATAAAGTTGAGGGTGTGGAAGAGTCTACTAATCATCTTATGATCTGTTTGAAAAATATATGTTTTTACAGGCACACTACTCCTCCTTGATCAGTTTTCTTTTGTTTCAGAGAATAATATTCATTTCAAAGGTACCATTTGATCTTTGTATTAACAGTACCATTGCATTCAAGATAAATATTCTATCCATTTTCAGATGAGCAAACTGAGCTTCCAGAAGTTGTAAGTGAACTAGTACTTTATAGAGCCTAGACAAAAAAAAAAAAAAGGTATTTACTTTTTCCTTGCAACTCCTACAGATGACATTCCATATCAGAGAGGAAAAAAAAAAAGAAAATACACCTTTTTAAATTCTGCTTGGGTCATAAGAAAATGCTGTATTATTCATGTTGTTCTTGAAGAGGAGGATGTTATGATGATTTGAGAGGATTTATATTTAGTAGAAAAAACATAGTAGATGCCTTATAGGAAAAAAAAGCCTTTTTGTGAATAATTTGTCAAGTTATTATGATATAAAAAATGTAGAAAAGACTTTCAAAAATGTTTATTAAAAATTTTTTTTGGCAAATATAACTTTGTCCTTGCTGTATATGGCATGGTTTGTATGCATAAAAGGTCTCCCACTTGAAGACACCTCATAGTTTATTTTAGATCACTCTTCTATTGGAAATTTATCTCTATATTTTTATCCATTATATCCTTTCTTCCAGAAATCTGTGCAGTAATTTTTCTAGGAAAATAATTTTCAATTTGATGAGTTAGAAAGCCATGTTGTAATAGGTTTCTTGATAGACAGGCATAATAAAAACTTATTTAAATTCATGTCATGAAGACAAAACAAATGTCATATTTAAAAAGAAAATACAAGATGACCTTTTGAAGCAAGGTTAACAATCTCATACCAAGATGCAGAAGTGATATAGCTAATGTTACTTCTCATTTGTCATGATGCACAACCACACAAATGATATTTGTATTTGAAAAGGTCAGGGTGGATGATGTGATTGCTTACTAACACACGATATAATTTAAATTAGGCATTTTACAATTACATTATTGAAAAATTTTAATGGCCATGGGGACAATTGATAGTTGCATCTGAAATTTTCCCATTCTAAACTTATCCTGGCCATGTGTTGTCTGTAACTGATAGTGGTAAAAATGTCAGCTCTCAGAATTTTTTTTTTTTTCTGAGACCATATTTTGGGCCTGCAGAAAAAAGTTGAACAGACCTTGCATAGCCCACGCTTTCATCATATATCTTAACTTTTAAAAAATCATGGCACACTTATCTTCTGGTCAGTTAATTGTTAAAAATAAATGGATTTGCAGTGGGCAAAGTTTTTTTCTGTAAGGCACTATAGATTCAATGCAATCCCTATCAAGCTACCAATGGGATTTTTCACAGAACTAGAACAATTAATTTCACAATTTGTATGGAAATACAAAAAACCTCAAAAAGCCAAAGCAATCTTGAGAGAGAAGAATGGAATTGGAGGAATCTACCTGCTTGAATTCAGACCATACTACAAAGCAAGTGATCAAAACAGTATGGTACTGGCACAAAGACAGAAATGTAGATCAATGAAACAAAGTAGAAAGCCCAGAGATAAATCCACACACCAATGGACACCTTATCTTTGACAAAGGAGGCAAAAATAAACAGTGGAGAAAAGACAGTCTCTTTAACAAGTGGTACTGGGAAAACTGGTCAACCACTTGTAAAAGAATGAAACTAGAACACTTTCTAACACCATTCAAAAAAATAAACTCAAAATGGATTAAAGATCTAATGGAAGACCAGAAACTATAAAACTCCTAGAGGAAAACATAGGCAAAACACTCTCTGACATAAATCACAACAAGCTCCTCTATGACACACCTCCCAGAGTAATGGAAATAAAAGCAAAATAAACAAATGGGACCTAATTAAACTTAAAAGCTTTAGCACAATGAAGAAAACTATAACCAAGGTGTAAAGACAGCTTTAAGAATGGGAGAAAATAATAGCAAATGAAGCAACTGACAAAGACTTAATCTCAAAAATATACAAGCAGCTCACACAGATAAATACCAGAAAAATAAACAATGCAATCAAAAAATGGGCCAAAAAATTAAACAGACATTTCTCCAAAGAAGACATACAGACGGCTAGCAAATGTATGAAAAGATGCTCAACATCACTCATTATCAGAGAAATGGAAATCAAAACCACAATAAGGAATCATCTTATGCCAGTAAGAACGGCTGCTATCAAAAAGTCTACAAAAGTAAATACTGGAAAGGGTGTGGAGAAAAAGAATAGAGAACTCTAGACATTTCAGGCAAGAATGGGCACAATAAAGGAAAGAATAGGTATGGACCTAACAGAAGCAGAAGATATTAAGAAGAGGTGGCAAGAATACACAGAAGAACTATACAAAAAAGATCTTCATGACCCAGATATTCATGATGGTGTGATCACTCACCTAGAGTCAGACATATTGGTTTGAGAAGTCAAGTGGGCCTTAGTAAGCATCACAAGGAACAAAGCTAGTGGAGGTGATAGAATTCCAGTTGAGCTATTTCAAATGTTAAAAGATGATGATGTGAAAGTGCTGCACTCAATATGCCAGGAAATCTGGAAAACTCAGCAGTGGCCACAGGACTGGGAAAGGTCAGTTTTCATTCCAATCTCAAAGAAAGGCGAGGCCAAAGAATGCTCAAACTACTACACACTTGCACTCATCTCACACGCTAGTAAAGTACTGCTCGACATTCTCCAAGCCAGGCTTCAGCAATATGTGAACCATGAACTTCCAGATGTTCAAGCTGGTTTTAGAAAAGGCAGAGGAACCAGAGATCAAATTGCCAACATCTGCTGGATCATCGAAAAAGCAAGAGAGTTCCAGAAAAACATCTATTTCTGCTTTATTGACTAAGCCAAAGCCTTTGACTGTGTGGATCACAATAAGCTGTTGAAAATTCTGAAAGAGGTGGGAATACCAGACCACCTGACCTGCCTCTTGAGAAACCTATATGCAGGTCAGGAAGCAGCAGTTAGAACTGGACATGGAACAACAGACTGGTTCCAAATAGGAAAAGGAATATGTCAAGGCTGTATATTGTCACCCTGCTTATTTAACTTATATGCAGAGTACATCATGAGAAACGCTGGGCTGGAAGAAGCACAAGCTGGAATCAAGATTACCAGGAGAAATATCAGTAACCTCAGATATGCAGATGACAACACCCTTATGGCAGAAAGTGAAGAGGAACTAAGGAGAGTGAAACAGTTGGCTTAAAGCTCAACATTCAGAAAACTAAGATCATGGCATCTGGTCCCTTCACTTCATGGGAAATAGAGGGGGAAACAGTGGAAACAGTGTCAAGCTTTATTTTTTTGGTTTCCAAAATCACTGCAGATGGTGATTGCAGTCATGAAATTAAAAGATGCTTACTCCTTGGAAGAAAAGTTATGATCTACCTCGATAGCATACTCAAAAGCAGAGACATTACTTTGCCAACAAAGGTCCGTCTAGTCAAGGCTATGGTTTTTCCAGTGGTCATGTATGGATGTGAGAGTTGGACTGTGAAGAAGGCTGAGTGCTGAAAAATTGATGCTTTTGAACTGTGGTGTTGGAGAAGACTCTTGAGAGTCCCTTGGACTGCAAGGAGATCCAACCAGGCCATTCTGAAGGAGATCAGTCCTGGGATTTCTTTGAAAGGAATGCTGCTAAATCTGAAACTCCAGTACTTTGGCCACCTCATGTGTAGAGTTGACTCATTGGAAAAGACCCTGATTCTGGGAGAGATTGGGGGCAGGAGGAGAAGGGGACGACAGAGGATGAGATGGCTGGATGGCATCACCGACTCAATGGACATGAGTTTGGGTGAACTCCGGGAGTTGGTGATGGACAGGGAGGCCTGGCATGCTGCTATTTGTGAGGTCGCAAAGAGTCAGACAGGACTGAGAGACTGAACTGAGCTGAACTGATAACAATTATATGCTTTCCAATAGCTTGTGATTTTGGAATATTGTGGAAGCTATATTGTTTCCTTACTTCCACTGCAAATAAGATTAAAAATGTCCCTATTCAATAATTCAATTGAATTATTCAATGCAATACTTTTACCTGTTGTTTTAGCTATCATTAAATTTCCCACATATTCTAAACTTGAGTTTCTGAAAATTAAAGGAATTCACCTTGCTGATACTTCTTCAATGACTGTTGGCCTTAAAAGGGTCAAAAGCAGTCAAACCTCTGTCATGGTCCAAAGGTAGAGTTCCCAAATGATAATTTAGACACTGCCTGGAGAGACCCAACAACTAGACTTAGGGGAGAAAAAATAACAAGATTAGAAATTCAAAACCTATTGGTTTGGTAAAAAGAGAAAGTTCTGACTTGGACCTAATAAAAAAAAAAACAAAAAATTACATTTGAATCAGTTCTAACGAGGTGGATGAAATTGGAACCTATTATACAGAGTGAAGTGGGCCAGAAAGAAAAACACCAGTACAGTATATTAACGCATATATATGGAATTTAGAAAGATGGTAACAATAACCCTGTGTGCGAGACAGCAAAAGAGACAATGATGTATAGATCAGTCTTATGGACTCTGTGGGAGAGGGAGAGGGTGGGGAGATTTGGGAGAATGGCATTGAAACATGTATAATATCATGTATGAAATGAGTCGCCAGTCCAGGTTTGATGCACTATACTGGATGCTTGGGGCTGGTGCACTGGGACGACCCAGAGGGAGGGTATGGGGAGGGAGGAGGGAGGAGGGTTCAGGATGGGGAGCACGGGTATACCTGTGGCGGATTCATTTCGATGTTGGGCAAAACTAATACAATATTGTAAAGTTTAAAAATAAAATAAAATTAATTAAATAAAAAAAATACTAGTGAGGAATCTAAAATTCCCTCTACTCACAACTGTATACACATTTAACCATTAGTTTTCTAATAAAATAATAGTCTTTATAAATCAATATTGATGGGAAAACATTTACAAGGCTGAAAAATAGTGCCTATTTCCCTTGCCCCCTTGTCCTAAGTCCAACGCAGGGAAGACTATTTGTACTGCTCCTGGACATTTTAAACTGTCTAATGGACATTTTAAGGTTTGATAAACGGAATTTGGATAATTCCCTCCATCCAATGGACATCCTGCATATTTTCACAGTGGACAGAAGCCTTTCCTTAAAGATAAGCTTATTGCCTCTTGTCACTAAAATCCTTTCAGAAAAAAAAAAATTATTTCTATCTGAAAAACTGTATTCAAATTTCATTGTGGTAAAGAAAACCATTTTACTGGTCAGGCATTTCAACAGATCTGTACTGTTTGGCTGGTTTTCATGCTTTCACTGTGCTTACCATTTTCAACCCTCTGATTCAATTAAACACACTAACTACATGAAGACTCAACTGGCAAACTTGTTGCAGTGTGCCAAATACTTTAGCCAAAACCATAGGTATTTCTAAATCTCAGACCCCCTTTTGTAATTTATAAACTCTCAGTCTTTGATGTAGTCACAGGTGCCCAATGCTTTTGCAATGTTGTGTCTCCTAAAAATAACAATTTTTGGTGGAACAATCTTTTCACTGTGAGCCTTTGGACACATAATACCTTAAATGTCATATCTTGTCAACTGGAGATCTTGTATATTTTACAAGAAATCTCTAGAAGAACTCTCTTCAATATTGTTGGAAGGATACCTATCAGGTACTACTAACTAATCATTGTGCTGCCAAACTCCAAGGAATAGATTCTTGGATTCACATGACATTTTTAAAGAAGGTTTTAAACACTGAGTGGACCTGAACATTATCTGGTGACATAAAAGTAAAGACTTGCCAGAACTGAAGCAGATAACTTCTGATAAGACAGCTTTCCCAAGATACCCAGAACAGATCTGCTGGACCTGTTGTCAAACTTTTGATGATGGCATATTACTTCAGATGATCTCCAGTGACTAGCATCTTGGTAACATATTGACATAAAAAGTGCCTGAGGTTTTTTCTTCCTCCCTCTCTTTGTTGCTCAAATGTGACCTTAGTAGGTGTCCAATCGTTGCACTTACCTTCAAACATGAGACACTACAATCAAGAAGGATTATTCCTGATATTAAGAAACAAAAGGCCTCTGAAACTAGAAAACCTGACTGCTTATTGGTGATAATTTTGGAGAAAGATCTTGATCACAAAGAGGAAATATAGAACATAAATAAACAGAAACCAAAACTTAATAGAGATGGGAAACCAGAATAGGGAGCTCTCATGTGCTTTAATGATTACAGAGCTCAACAAAAAGAAAAAAATACCCTTCTTTCCTGGTAAGGATTCAGTCAGTGAAAAGCCTTGGACTCTTCAATATAACTCCCAACTTCTTTTTATTCTCTATTAAAGAGTTCTCTTTCCCTTTCCTTATGGGGACTTGCATGAGGCTTGCCATGGTTGCAGACACTTAGTTACAATTCTCTACTTATCTGAAGACTCTTGAGAGTCCCTTGGACTGCAAGGAGATCCAATTGGTCCATCTTAAAGGAAATCAGTCCTGAATAATCATTGGATAGACTGATGTTGAAGCTGAAACTCTAATACTTTGGCCACCTGATGCAAAGAACTGACTCAATTGAAAAGACCCTGATGCTGGCAAAGGTTGAAGGCAGGAGGAGAAGGGAACAGGATGACAGAGGATGAAATGGTTGTATGGCATCACCGACTCAATGGACATGATTTTGAGTAGGCTCTGGGAGTTGGTGATGGACAGGGAGGCCTGGCGTGCTGCAGTCCATGGGGTCCCTAAGAGTCGGACACAACTGAGTGACTGAACTGACTGACTGACTGATCTCAAAGATCTTCCCAGGTGGCACTAGTGGTAAAGAACTCGCCTGCCAATGCAGGAGACAAGCGATATGTGTTGGATCCCCGGGTTGTGAAGATCCCCTGGAGGAGTGCATGGGAACCCACTCCAGAATCCAGTGGACAGAGGAGCCTGGAGGGCTTCAGTTCATGGGGTTGCAAAGAGTCAGACACAACTGCAGTGATAGCATGCACTGATCTCAAGAAGCCTAACCTTTTCTGAGGAAATATCTAACAGTCTATTTGTTTCAAGTCAACAATGAAGTTCATGTTTCTTACTTTGCTGTAAGTGATAAAGACCTTTGTCTCTGATCTGTGAGCTTTATGTCTTCTGCCAGCCTCCAGGAAACTGGCAGGCTAAATTGTTAGCATGTAAGTAAGACAAACTCACCAAACTTTTTATCTCTTGACACTATTCACATTAGGTTCTCTTAGGAGTCCATGGAAAGGGTGTAATTAATTGCAGTAAGAGAGCTAGAGTTCATAGAACTAATCTGATTGGAGGTTGTGGGTGACCAACACAAGCTATCTGTTGTTAAATTAAAGCAACCCAGTTAATCACATACGTCTCTCATTGGAAGAAATAGTGGCATTTTATGGGTTCAGCTTATAAATTTAAAAAAAAAAAATTAAGAAAGACTAGGACAGACAGAGACTGAGTTTGGTCTGAAGGCTTTCCTTAAGTATTTTAGTTTGTTGGAGTGCACTTAAATTTTGAAGATAAATGGCATTTTATTTCTCTCAACTTCTTAATTATTCCCTGAAAAATGTGTCATTATGTGTTTTAAATTTTGGTTTTTGTTGGTTGTTTAAATGAAAATATTTACAAATAAAGTTTGCAACTTCTTTGCATTTTTGTAAGATATAATGTAAATTTAATAAAGTATTAGGACTAAGAGTTATTAGTTTTGACAATTGTAGGTACCCATTTAACCACTACCTAAATAAAGATAAAGAATCATGTTGTATTATGTAGTAACCAACCATGAGCTACACGTAGCTACTTAGTCTTCAATTCTAATTAATTATAGTTAAATCAAATTGAAAATTCATTTTCTTGATCACACTAACCACATTTCAAATTCTTAATAGCTGTAGGTCAACATTCAAGATATTGGACATATTGAACAGAACATATTTTTTAACACTGCAGAAAATAATAACAATGTCCTTTGTATTTTTTAAACATTTAAAACATCTTTTAGCTATGCTGTGTGGCTAGCAAGATCTTAGTTCCCAGACTAGGAATCAAATTCACACCCCCTGTTGAGGAAGGATGATGTCCTAAATACTGGAGCACCAGTATTTATTTATTTCTTTATTACCTAGAAATGTCCTTCTTAAATTAATAGCCTGCAACATTAGAAAGTGCCTTCTTTTATTTATAATAATCTTGAAATTCATCCACATTATTGTATGTATTTGTAGTCTTTTCCCTTTTATTGCTGTATAGTATTCCATTTAATAGTTTTGGTACAATTTATTTAATGATTCTTCTATTCATTAATGTTATTGTTTACATTTTCAAGTATTATGAATAGGCTTCCAGGGCATCTTGCACAGTTCTTGTTGTGGATATATGTTTGTTTCATATGTCCTGAAAAATACCCTGGGGTAGAACTGCTTAATCATGGGTTAGGCAAAAGTTTATCTTCATAAGAAACTGCCACGTGAAAAAAAATGTAAAATAATATTATTTAGTAATGACCTACTAGATCAGACTGACTAGAATTGGGGGCAAGACTGACAATACAAAATATTGGCAAGGGTGTATAGTAGGTGGAAATCTCATATATTGCAGGTTTGAGGGTGAAACGGTATGGTTTATTTCTGTAACAATATATTTTTGTGGTCTTAATATGCATTTCCTTCTTGACTGAAGATGTTGAGCATATTTTTATGTGTTTAGTGGGCACTCTTACATCTTCTTTTATGAAGTGTCTGTAGAATTCTTTCTCACATTTAGGACAATTAGTTATTTGCTTTTTAATTATTAATTTTTGTGAGTACTTTATATATTCTAAATAGGCTTTCTTTAGATATTTCATACATTCTTTTTCAGGATTTGGATTTTAATTAACATAAATGATTTTGACTAATTTTCAAGTTAGCTATAGAAAAGTGTGGAGCCCAAGCTTAGAAAGTCATTTTTTGTTTGTTGCTTTTTTTTTTTTTTAAAAAGTCAAAATGCATTAGAAGGAATACTAACCCAACAAAAGAGGTATCAAAAGAGGTATCGGAGCCAAGAAAAGTCAATTGGGGCTCCTTTGTATCAGAAGCTTAAAAACCATAGAGGAGAACATGAAGGCAAAATCACTTCAAAGACTGTATTTATTAAAAGTTTTGATTTCTTAAATGTTTCTTTAATGTTTCTAAAATTTTCTTAGAAACAAAAGCATACTTCATACAATGGAAAGGTAAGATTCAATAGCCATTGTAATTTTTTGCATTAAAAAATTAACATCATTTTTCATATTTAAAATTATGTAATGAGCACCATATTTAAGATGCCTGGATTTTAGCATATAAAACAGAGCAAAATAGGCAATTGGATATGTACTCCTAGTGCAATTATGCTTTTTAAAAGCTTTATGTCTTTGGTTCCAATGATTTATGTATAGAACATTTAATTAACAAAGTTACCAATGTATTTTTAAATAAAAGTTTTTGGTTTATTTTCTGAGTACCCTGTAAAGGCAGGATTTCAAATTTACAAACAGTATTGAGTGACAGTCGCTCAGTCGTGTCTGACTCTTTGCAACCTCATGGAGTTCTCTGGGCCAGAATACTGGTGTGAGTAGCCTCTCCCTTCTCCAGGGGATCGTCACAACCCAGGGATGGAACCCAGGTCTCCCACATTGCAGGCAGATTCTTTACCAGCTGAGCCACAAAGGAAGCCCAAGAATACTGAAGTGGATACCCTATCCCTTCTCCAGCGGATCATCCCGACCCGGGAATCGAACCTGGGTCTCCTCCACTGCAGGTGGATTCTTTACCAACTGAGTTATCAGGGAAACCCGGATTGCTTGCTTAAAAAAAATAAATAAATAAAAGAAGAAGAAGAAGAAAACATCAGTCTCACTAAAGCAGAAATGTCAAGTACGATCTACCTTTGGGACTGAATTTTACTCTGTTGCAATGAGGCCCTCTGATGCATATTTTGATTTCAGTTTTGAAACTATGAAGAGGAAAGTTACATTTACAAAAAAATGCTAGACTTCTGGTTTGGGGTTATAAAATAGATCTCAGGAATTTCAAGAGCTTTATAACTATTCTCTCTGGAAATTTCAAAGCCTAATTGCATCAGGAATGAGTTTCCTTTCTCTAGAGGTATTCAAGCAGAAACTGCAATGCCACAACTCCTGAACCTTTTGGAAGACATCAATCAATAAGGAAGCCAGTTAACTTTGATGCCCTCTGAGGTCACTTCCAAACTGTACTGTCTATAATTCTATCAATTTTCCCCTATTTTAACATCTCAACAGCATTTTATCAGAGTTACAGGTGGTCTAACATGATTTCTTTGTCTATGTTATTTTTGAAACAAGATGGGGATTTATTATATATACATCCACATTAAAATGAAGAGGAGACATGAGTAATTAGTTAGTTTCTCTATTTACTGTGAATTATCTAACTGTCTGAGGCTAAAATACTTCTTTGCAAGTGACCACATGTTTTTCAAGAGTATAGTTTTCAAGTTAAATTAAGCAACTAACTGAGTTATTTGAGAGCAATTAAACATTTAAAGAAAGCCTTTAGATATTTATACTTTTTCACAGCACTTGTACCCCTAATATACTCAGTTAATGAATTAATTACAAGACCTTTTAGTTTTGAAATTTCCAAAGATTTGTAAGTTTTCTCAAGAACTGTTTCTCAGAAAGAAAAGGCTTCTGAGAAAGTAAATGGAGAGGTCTGACTGAGTTGAAGCTCAGGATAAAAGCATCCAAAAGAAACAGAAAAGGAGAGACAAGTTTAACTGGTTTTTAATAGGG
Source organism: Bubalus kerabau (assembly GCF_029407905.1). Lineage (NCBI taxonomy): Eukaryota > Metazoa > Chordata > Mammalia > Artiodactyla > Bovidae > Bubalus > Bubalus kerabau. The sequence goes on along the minus strand of NC_073624.1, from coordinate 144,948,748 downwards.
TTGCTGAGGTAGATTTAAGCTTGAAATCTTATGAAGCCTTCTGTTTTCCCAGTTACCAGTTAGTACAAGATATTTTATAGGTAACTCATCTACAACCATGCACACCTTTTAAATTAATAAAGTACATTCATTTTTTAGAACAGCAAAGTAAGAGAAACTGCAAAGACAAACCACTAGTTTCCACATAAAATTATTTTTAAAACTTTTTTTGTGCATAAATTCAAGAAAATTATTTGGGAATATATTGTTAATATGTTCGTAACATATCACTGAACTAGGCAGTATTTTTTATTCTTGTTTCATTATATTTTAGAAAAAAAAAGTCATCCTGATTTTCTTACCATAGAACTCAAATGACAATCTTGCTAATCCTGTTTTAATGGTTACATAAAATGCTTACTCTGTCTTTGTATTTTTAAGGTGTACATTATTTTTCATTGTGTTTAGGAGGTGGTGACTGACAGGGAGGCCTGGTGTGCTGCGATTTTTGGGGTCGCAAAGAGTCAGACACGACTGAGCGACTAAACTGAACTAACTGACTGATGGCACTTCCTATATATATTGTCTCTCTTCATAAAGATGGTAAACAGCAAAAAGTCATGAACTATGCCTTACAATTCCTATTTATTCCTCCCAAATTTCCACAATATTGTTTTTATGCCAATTCCAAATATCTAGTTTACTAATACAACAGTAATTCCATTTTCTTCTTCCAAGAATTACCTTCATTTAATACAAAGTATACCTCTAAACATGCATATGAATATTATATATATATATGTATTTGATTTATCAATGGTAGGTAAATAGTGTAATTTTGCCCTTATAGCCAAAGAAAAATGCAAAAAAATTTAATCCCTCATTAAAGTGAAAACCTCTGAAAAGCAAGAGCCATTTGCATTCACCTCTTCACAGAGCTAACCATAGTATGCTCAACTATTATTTACTAATTTTCATAAGTCATTCTGCGTAACTCTACACTAATTAAGTGACTTTAAGAAACATGCAATAAACTCTAGTGTTTTTGTTTTAATGTCAAAAACGCATGGTTCATAAACCTTTAAAATTTAACCATTCATGGTATTTCCTTGATTCTTTATTTCTATAAGTATCAGATATCAGTTTTCAATAACATCCTAGTAAACAAGGGGGAACATGGGTGTGTTATGAAATGGGATCTCCAGTATCTGTCTTTGAAGCCATGCATGAATTTAACAGCCCTTCTTGACTTTTCATGTTGCTCATCAAAAGCTATCATGGTTAGATGTTATTAAGTTCTATAGTTTTTGACTGCTGCTACTGCTGCTGCTAAGTCAAGTCAGTCGTGTCCAACTCTGTGTGACCCCATAGACAGCAGCCCACCAGGCTCCCCCGTCCCTGGGATTCTCCAGGCAAGAACACTGGAGTGGGTTGCCATTTCTTTCGCCAATGCATGAAAGTGAAACATGAAAGTGAAGTTGCTCAGTCATGTCTGACTCTCAGCGACCCCATGGACTGCAGCCAACCAGGCTTCTCCACCCATGGGATTCTCCAGGCAAGAGTACTGGAGTGGAGTGCCATTGCCTTCTCCGAGTTTTTGACTAATTACTTCTAAATATCCAAGGATTTTGAAACTTCTTTTAATTTTGTGGGTTTTATAAAATACTATAAAGTATGCTGCTGTTGTTCAGTCGCTAAGCCATGTCTGACTATTTGCCACCCCATGGACTGAAACATGCCAGGCTTCCCTGCTCTTTACTATCTCCCAGAGTTTCCTCAAATTCATGTCCATTGAGTCAGTGACGGTATCCAACCATCTCTTCCTTCACCGCAACCCCCCCCCCTTTCTTCTGTTGCCCTCAATCTTTTCCAGCATTAGGGTCTTTTCCAATGAGTAGATTCTTTGCATCAGGAGGCCAAAGTATTGGAGCTCCAGCTTTAGCATCAGTTCTTCCAATGAAAATTCAGGGTTGATTTCCTTTAGGATTGACTAGTTTGATAGCTTTGCTTTCCAAGGGACTCTCAAGAGTCTTCTCCAACACCACAGTTCAAAACATCAATTATTCGGTGCCTAATCTTCTTCATGGTCCAACTCTCATGTCCATATATGTCTACTGGAAAACCCATAGCTTTGACTATATGCATATTTGTCAACAAAGTGATATCTCCACTTTTTAATATGCTGTCTAGCTTGGTCATAGCTTTTCTTCCAAGGGGCAAGCATCTTTTAATTTCATGGCTGTCACCATTTGCAGTGATTTTGGGACCCAAGAAAATAAAATCTGCCACTGTTTCAATTTTGTTCCCATTTATTTGCCATGAAGTGATGGGACCAGATGCCATGATCTTAGTTTTTTTGAATGTTGAGTTTTAAGCCAGCTTTTTCACTCTCTTCTTTCATCTTCATTAAGCAGCTCTTTATTGGAGAAGGAAATGGCAACCCACTCCAGTGTTCTTGCCTGGAGAATCCCAGGGACGGGGGAGCCTGGTGGCTGCCGTCTGTGGGACCACACAGAGTTGGACACGACTGAAGTGACTTAGCAGCAAGAAGCTCTTTAGTTCCTCTTCACTTTCTGCCATTAGGGTGGTTTCATCTATGTATCTGAGGTTATTGATATTTCTCCCTGCAATCTTGATTCCAGCTTGTGATTCATCCACCCAGTATTTCGCATGATATACTCTGTATAGAAGTTAGATAAATATCAAAATGAATTTGGCAAAACTAATACAATTATGAAAAGTTTAAAAATAAAATAAAATTTAAAAAAATAAAAAACAACAACAACAAAAAAAGAAGTTAGATAAGCAGGGTGACAATATACAGCCTTGATATACTCCTTTCCCACTTTGGAACCAGTCCATTATTCCATGTCTGGTTCTAACTGTTGCTTTTGACCTGCACACAGGTTTCTCAGGAAGCAAGTAAGGTGGTCAGATAGTCCCATCTCTTTAAGAATTTTCCACAGTTTATTGTGATCTATACAGTCAAAGGCTTTAGCATAGTCAATGAAACACAAGTAGAAGATTTTCTGGAATTCCCTTGCTTTCTCTATGATCCAACAGACATTGGCAGTATGAAATCTGGTTCCTCTACCTTTTCTAAATCCCACTTGCATATCTGGAAGTTCTCAGTTCATGTACTGTTGAAGCTAGCTTGAAAGATTGTGAGCGTTACCTAATGAGCATGAAATGAGTGCAATTATATGGTAGTTTGAACATTTTTTGGCATTGCCTTTCTTTGGTATTGTAATGAAAACTATAAAGTATGTGCTAATTAAAAAAATAATTTGTACCCTCTATTTCATTTAGTTAATTTGTTATAAAACTAAAATATAATGTTTCTCTAATTTTGCAATAGAAGAGTATCTCTATTAACATTATAATGTATAATATTTCCTTCCACCATTTAAATACATAAGTTTTAAGATCAAATTATGATCATACTCTAAGGATTTGAACTTTGTTTTACCCACATGATATTACAAAGTCAGTTTTTCATATCATACTTACTTTTTTCCCAAAGTGTATTTTTATTCATGTGTAATTTCATCAAATTACATATGACCATTTATTTAGGATCCTGGTCTGTTTTTATCACTCCACAACAGTGGATTTCTCACCAGATACATCTTTTTGAGTATCATTGTTTATTTCCTTTGAGTAATTCCTAGAAGTGGAATTATTAGACTAAAATTATGAGTAATTTTAAGGCACATTACTGACACTATCAAATTCTCTCCAAAAATATCTTAGTAGTAGAAACTTTCTTTCATATAAGTATTTGGTCATATCAGTGCAGTTGTAGTAAGCAATTCCATATGTTAATACTAACACTGATTGTGCACTGTATTCCAGATTTCTTTGACCTCTGTAATAGAGCACACATACAAATGTGGATTTGTGAAAGCATACATCCGCATATACCCTGGAGAAGGGAATGGCAACCCACTTCAGTATTCTTGCCTGAAAGTCCCATGAACAGAGGTGCCTGGTGAGCTCCAGTACATAGGATTACAAAAAGCTGGACATGACTGAGAAACTGAGTGTGCATACACATACACAAATATGTTCACGGGAGTTTGAAAAAGGAGGTTTTTCACATATAAACAAAATATGCCAAGAATTCTTATGGTATAAGGTATTACATTTATAAATTAAAGATGATATTATTGATAGAAAATTCTCTGAATAGAATATTATTTCATAATTTATTTTACCTGCAAATAAAATACCAACATCCTTACAGACTCATGATTGGGTTCATGCAAAAAGAGGACATAATAAAAGGTAGATACTAAAATCTATTAATTTTCCTAAATTGAAAAAAATATACATTTCTTTGCATAGCAACTCCTTCAATAGCAGATATCTCTAAAAAGACACTGTCCTGTCTGTTAATCAGGTGATAAGCAATGAAAATGCCTGAATTATTTTAAGAGTTTGAAATTCAGATTCTAGCTTTCTGAATTTAATATTAACACAAAATGTAAATTCAGAATTTAAATAAGAACTGGTAAACATTTTTGAGTGTTTTCATATATTCATTTCTTATGTGGTGATAACATTACATTATTTACTTCATTTAGTCTTTAGAGGACATATATATGGTTATGGTATATCTGTTGATTGAACCTCAGGACTGACACTACTTTGTTTATTCATATATGTTAAATATGCATAATGAAATAACATTAGTAAGGTTAACCATAATTTAGATCTCTGGCCTCTGGAACATAATCACACTGCAGTGCTGCCTTTTGGATTATTCTACAATAACCAAATTATGAAGAAAGGGAGTAGCCCAATTAATTAAGAAATGCTATGGTTGCATGCTTCTGTACTCAAAAAATAGGAAAACAAATTCCTATTTGTTTCATGGGTATGATAAGAGAGTGAGTCTAGTTTAGTAAAATAAAGAGTGGAAATTAGGGATTTTGCAATTCCCAAATATCATGTGAAGTTGAGCATTTCTTCCTATGCTTATTTACATCTATGTATTTTCTGTGGTACAGGGCCTGTTTAGATCTCTTTCTCATTTTTAGAATCAGGTTGTCTTATTTGTTATTGTTGAGTTTTATGTGTTCTTTGCATATTTTAGGTTTAAGTCCTTTATCAGATATGTTTTGCAAATATTTTCTCCCTATCCAAGGCTTGTCCTTTCGTTCTCTTAACACTATCTTCTTTTTTTTTTTAAGTTCCAAGGTCATTTTATTTTATTTATTTTTCTTTCTATTTGATTACTTGGTTTATTTATTTTTTTATTTATTTATATTTTTTAATTTTTTTTATTTTTAAACTTTACATAATTGTATTAGTTTTGCCAAATATCAAAATGAATCTGCCACAGGTATACCCGTGCTCCCCATCCTGAACCCTCCTCCCTCCTCCCTCCACATACCATCCCTCTGGGTCGTCCCAGTGCACCAGCCCCAAGCATCCAGTATCGTTCATCGAACCTGGACTGGCAACTCGTTTCATACATGATATTTTACATGTTTCAATGCCATTCTCCCAAATCTTCCCACCCTCTCCTTCTCCCACAGAGTCCATAAGACTGTTCTATACATCAGTGTCTCTTTTGCTGTCTCATACACACGGTTACTGTTACCATCTTTCTAAATTCCATATATATGCGTTAGTATACTGTATTGGTGTTTTTCTTTCTGGCTTACTTCACTCTGTATAATAGGCTCCAGTTTCATCCACCTCATTAGAACTGATTCAAATGTATTCTTTTTAATGGCTGAGTAATACTCCATTGTGTATATGTACCACTGCTTTCTTATCCATTCATCTGCTGATGGACATCTAGGTTGCTTCCATGTCCTGGCTATTATAAACAGTGCTGCAATGAACATTGGGGTACACGTGTCTCTTTCCCTTCTGGTTTCCTCAGTGTGTATGCCCAGCAGTGGGATTGCTGGATCATAAGGCAGTTCTATTTCCAGTTTTTTAAGGAATCTCCACACTGTTCTCCATAGTGGCTGTACTAGTTTGCATTCCCACCAACAGTGTAAGAGGGTTCCCTTTTCTCCACACCCTGTCCAGCATTTATTGCTTGTAGACTTTTGGATCGCAGCCATTCTGACTGGTGTGAAATGGTACCTCATAGTGGTTTTGATTTGCATTTCTCTGATAATGAGTGATGTTGAGCATCTTTTCATGTGTTTGTTAGCCGTCTGGATGTCTTCTTTGGAGAAATGTCTGTTTAGTTCTTTGGCCCATTTTTTTTACTGGGTCATTTATTTTTCTGGAGTTGAGCTGTAGGAGTTGCTTGTATATTCTCGAGATTAGTTGTTTGTCAGTTGCTTCATTTGCTATTATCTTCTCCCATTCTGAAGGCTGTCTTTTCACCTTGCTAATAGTTTCCTTTGATGTGCAGAAGCTTTTAAGGTTAATTAGGTCCCATTTGTTTATTTTTGCTTTTATTTCCAATATTCTGGGAGGTGGGTCATAGAGGATCCTGCTGTGATGTATGTCAAAGATTGTTTTGCCTATGTTCTCCTCTAGGAGTTTTATAGTTTCTGGTCTTATGTTTAGATCTTTAATCCATTTTGAGTTTATTTTTGTGTATGGTGTTAGAAAGTGCTCTAGTTTCATTCTTTTACAAGTGTTTGACCAGATTTCCCAGCACCGCTTGTTAAAGAGATTGTCTTTAATCCATTGTATATTCTTGCCTCCTTTGTCAAAGATAAGGTGTCCATATGTGCATGGATTTACCTCTGGGCTTTCTATTTTGTTCCATTGATCTATATTTCTGTCTTTGTGCTAGTACCATACTGTCTTGATAACTGTGGCTTTGTAGTAGAGCCTGAAGTCAGGTAGGTTGATTCCTCCAGTTCCATTCTTCTTTCTCAAGATCGCTTTGGCTGTTCGAGGTTTTTTTTTTTTTTTTTTTTTTTTTTTAATTTTATTTTATTTTTAAACTTTACATAACTGTATTAGATTTGCCAAATATCAAAATGAATCCGCCACAGGTATACATGTGTTCCCCATCCTGAACCCTCCTCCCTCCTCCCTCCCCATTCCATCCCTCTGGGTCGTCCCAGTGCACCAGCCCCAAGCATCCAGTATCGTGCATCGAACCTGGACTGGCAACTCATTTCATACATGATATTTACATGTTTCAATGCCATTCTCCCAAATCTTCCCACCCTCTCCCTCTCCCACAGAGTCCATAAGACTGTTCTATACATCAGTGTCTCTTTTGCTGTCTCGTACACAGGGTTATTGTTACCATCTTTCTAAATTCCATATATATGTGTTAGTATACTGTATTGGTGTTTTTCTTTCTGGCTTACTTCACTCTGTATAATAGGCTCCAGTTTCCATACAAATTGTGAAATTATTTGTTCTAGCTCTGTGAAGAATACTGTTGGTAGCTTGATAGGGATTGCATTGAATCTATAAATTGCTTTGGGTAGTATACTCATTTTCATTATATTGATTCTTCCAATCCTTGAACATGGTATATTTCTCCATCTGTTAGTGTCCTCTTTGATTTCTTTCACCAGTGTTTTATAGTTTTCTATATATAGGTCTTTAGTTTCACTATCTTCTGTACACAAGTTTTTAATTTTAATGGAGCTCACTCTGCCAGTATTCTAGTTCAAAGTATTTTTGGTATTGCATTAAACTCTTCACCAAACTCAGGATTTTCTCCTGAGTTATGTTCTATACGTTTTATGATCTTGCACTTTACATTTAGGTCTATAATCTATTGTGGGTTAATTCTTGTGGAAAGTATGTAGATTATTTTTTTTTTTAGTTCAATATTCATTTGTTCTTGTATTATTTGTTGAAAAGACTATCCTTTCTCTACAGGATAATCTTTGCTCTGATAAAACCTTAAGTGAATTAGAATCTGGCAAAATAGTTTTCTTTAAAGCAGGCTTTTGTTAATAAGAGCAGAATTCTCTGAGTACATTTCAAAATGGCCATTTTTTCCTCCCTGTGCTAGAAACAAGAGGGGGTTTTTCCCCAAACTTCACCTGAGAACCTGGTTGGATTCTTGGGGGTAAATCCATGAAATTGTAGGGCCCAACACTAGGCCCCCGGAATATCTAACTCAAGTTTGTCCATTCTGAGCCTCTAGCAATTCATCAATCACAACTTAAATATTTCTACTAGCACTGTCCTCAGAGGTGAACTTCTGCTCCTGGGCTTCTGCTCCTAGTGGGCTGTGTTTCTCAGTATGCATCTGTCTCTGCATTTTCCAGGGTGGCAGTTTACTCTGTGACCTCAATTCTCTGATGGATATAAGAGTTGTTATTTTACAAGTTGTTCATTTTTTTCTTTTGTAAAAGTGGGAATGATGACTTCCAAATTCTTTACACGTCAGACAGAAAACTAGCGGTCTCACTTTTTATCACAGACTTGACAATAATTTCCAGGTAACCTTATGTGTGTGTATATATATATATATATATATATATATCACTGGAAAAGATTAATATTTTCAACAAAGTACTGTCCTATGATTTGTTAGGACACGACTGAGCGACTGAACTGAACTTAATCAAATAGAGCACTATTTTCAGGTAAAACAAAATTGGCATACATTCACTGAGCTCTCTCAAAAGGCAGTTGATAAGTAGCATCTTTCTTTCCCTTTATGACTTCATCTGAGAAACAAAATAAAGGAGTAGCATATGGAAGCAAAAATGTAAGTTGAAGAATGTTCAGGTGATGGAACATTTATCTGTATTGAACAAGAAGACTTACTCTAACGGTATCCCCAAGTTGGTCAAGATATTTACACTTGGGCCAAGCCATGAAGGTCCTGGTGCAGCAATTTTCTCAGTGATGGGGAAGTTCCTAGAGAAACAATGTCAACTCACTTTCCCTATGAGCATTTATACTCAGAAGGAAGAAAAGAAGGAAAGAGTCATGCATATCAAGTTCTTGCTCCCCTTCAGTTCAGTTCAGTCACTCAGTCGTGTCCAACTCTTTGCAACCCCATGAACGGCAGCATGCCAGGCCTCCCTGTCCATCACCAACTCCCAGAGTTCACCCAAACCCATGTGCATTAAGTCAGTGATGCCATCCAACTATCTCATCCTCTGTCATCCCCTTCTCCTCCTGCCCTCAATCTTTCCCAGCATCAGGGTCTTTTCAAATGAGTCAGCGCTTCTCATCAGGTGGCTAAAGTATTGAAGTTTCAGCTTCAACATCAGTCCTGCCAATGAGCACCCAGGACTGATCTCCTTTAGGATGGACTGGTTGGATCTCCTTGAAGTCCAAGGGACTCTCAAGAGTCTTCTCCAACACCACAGTTCAAAAGCATCAATTCTTCAGCACTCAGCCTTTTTTATGGTCCAACTCTCACATCCATACATGACCACTGCAAAAACCACAGCCTTGACTAGACAGACCTTTGTTGGCAAAGTAATGTCTCTGCTTTTTAATATGCTGTCTAGGTTGGTCATAACTTTTCTTCCAAGGAGTAAGTGTCTTTTAATTTCATAGCTGCAATCACCATCTGCAGTGATTTTGGAGCCCAGAAAAATAAAGTCAGCCACTGTTTCCACTCTTTCCCCATCTATTTCCCATGAAGTGATGGGACCAGATGCCATATTTTTAGTTTTCTGAATGATGAGTTTTAAGCCAACTTTTTCACTCTTTCACTTTCATCAAGAGGCTCTTTAGTTCCTCTTCACTTTCTGCCATAAGGGTGGTGTCATCTGCATATCTGAGGTTATTGATATTTCTCCCAGCAAGCTTGATTCCAGCTTGTGCTTCATCCAGCCTAGCATTTCTCATGATGTACTCTGCATATAAGTTAAATAAGCAGGGTGACAATATACAGCCTTGACATACTCCTTTTCTTATTTGGAACCAGTCTGTTGTTCCATGCCCAGTTCTAGCTGTTGCTTCCTGACCTGCATATAGGTTTCTCAAGAGGCAGGTCAGGTGGTCTGGTATTCCCATCTCTTTCAGAATTTTCCACAGTTTATTGTGATCCATACAGTTAAAGGCTTTGGCATAGTCAATAAAGCAGAAATACTTGCTCCCCTTATGACTAATCAAGTTTCACTTCACAACACTGGGGCAATATGCGTGATAGGGCAGATAGAGGTTGGGCTTCCCTGTTAGCTCAGCTGGTAAAGGATCGACCTGCAATGAAGGGGACTCCAGTTTGATTCCTGGGTCAGGAAGATCCCCTGGAGAAGGGTCAGGCTACCCAACCCAATATTCATGGGCTTCCTTGGTGGCTCATATGGTAAAGAACCTGCCTGCAATGCCACCTGCAATGTGGGAAACCTGGGTTCCATCCCTGAGTTAGGAAGATTCCCCTGGAGGAGGGCATGGCAACCCACTCCAGCATTCTTACCTGGAGAATTCCCATGGACAGAGGAGCCTGGTGGGCTACAGTTCATGGGGTCACAAAGAGTCGGACATGACTGAGAAACTAAGCACAGCATAGATAGAGGCTAGAAGTGCATTTAAGAAAATTGTATCCACCTGGGAACTACTGAAGTGGGGGAAATTCATTCTACTCTAACAACAGAGTTTAATAAGTTTCAATATTATGGAGTTTTCATTAGGCCAATGCCCACAGAGATTTTCCAAAATGGTCAGGATCAGACTGATATATTAACTCAGACTTGTGTACTATCTAAATAGATTTCTCAAACTGGCAGTCTACAACCAAGTGCAGACTTTGTTTTTCTGCTCAACGTAGAGTATTATTTTTCCTTTCTTAATTTCTGCCAACGTTTTTAATGGAGATTTCACCTGTTATAGATACGTCCACCTCATAAATCTGTAAATAGCAACATTGGGCCTTATTTCCAAATGGCAATGATTGCTTGCACCTGAGTCACAGTCTTTGATAATAGATAATGTGAGTATTCTTCATTTTGCCAGTATTCACCATTTACTCAATGTGACCATAATGCTCTTCCACAGGATTTGTCTCATTCATGTATCTCTCTTCTGTGGGCATCTGGGTTTGTGATCACTGCTTTAAAGAAAACCAAACTTGGTCTTATTTTTGCACTCCTATCTCAACTGGAACATCTGGAACTGGTCAAGGATTACAGACCCAGTAAAACCTGAGCTTCCTCTGTTCCTGTCCACAAATCTTCTTTCCCCCTATTCCATGTAGTTGGCTCATTTCTTTTACAACTTATCTCTTTTTCTCATTTTTACTCCGAGGTTGACTCTGAACACTCAGTTATACCCATGGTCCATATCCCCAGGAACGTTGATCTTGTGTGTTTAAATCTCTGGGTCAGCTTAGTTAGAGCCCTTAGAATCAAGATATCCACACATGAAGGCTGATATGCCCCATTTTCTAGACAGACCTATGGATGTCTTCCCTTTTCTCTTCTATCTTGATAGGAGTTCAGCCTATACTTATTCACAGGTTTCCCAGGTGGCATTAGTGGTAAAGAACCTGCTTCCTAGTGCAGTAGATGTAAGAGATGCAGGTTTAATCCCTGGGTCGGGAATATCCCCTAGAGTAGGAAATGGCAACCTGCTTCAGTATTCTTGACTGGAAAATTACATGGACAGATAAACCTGGAACACTACTGTGCATGAGGCCACAGAGTCAAACATGACTGAGTCTGCAGTTCTGATTCCAACTCAGAGGCAGAAGCAGCAGAACAGTGGGGTTATAAGTCAAAAAAGCTAATCGTACCACCAAAGTGGAGGAACCAGAACAGATGGGAAGCCAGAGAAATAAAGCATAAAGAAGAATAAGGAAAATCTGGTGCTTATTTGTAACCAAAAAGTTTTTAATAAGCATAAATTTATTCTGAGAGAGGTGAAGCTATGCATTTAAATCAGGGCTTTTCCTTTTCATTATAGTTGATGCCCCCCCAAAAGAGACAAGAGCAGATTTATCCATGCACAGCATAAATTATCTTAAAATTAAAAATTTAAGTTTTTGGAACAACAAACTTTTTTTGTCTTTGCAAAGATAGTGATCAATTCATTTACACAGTTTTAATAATACTTACTTTTACATTAACACTGAAATGAAATGCCTTTGGTTACTGAACTTCCTTTTAAATGTCTATCAGGGGACATCTTTGTGAGTTTTCTCTAAAGTCATTTTTTTTTTTTAATAAAGTAGGTGTGAGTCACAAGTAGCTATTGCTGGAAGTATATACCCAGTAATTCCTGACCTTCCTTTTTTTGGCCACATCATGTGGCATTTGGAATCTCAATTCCCCAATCAGGGATCAAATCCATGCCCCCTGCTGGAAGCCCAGAGTCTTAACCATTGGACTGCTGGGGAAGTCCCTACACTCAGTGGTTCCTAATGTGTCTTTATGCTCTGCCTCTTCTTAAACATAGCATTTCTCAACACACAAAAGAATTTGTCTTAACAACGTAGTAATAAAAATTGCTTTCTTTACCACAGAATGAAAGGCAAGGGTGAAGTGGAGTTTCAAAGCGCATTTGCTAGTCCTATTGATAGCTTATGGGTGAATGATGTCAGATTTGTGATCTCCAAAGAAGAAGCTTTAGCTTCGGGACCAGGGACCATGCTTGATCACTCAAGAGCTTTCGTGTAGCAGAGTTTTATTAAAGTGGAAAAGAGAAAGCTTCTGACATAGTCTTCAGAAGTGGGATGGAGAGTGCCCCCCTCAGTAGTCTTGTCAAGGCCTTATATATTTTTACCACACCCACTCCCATAATGAAAATTTTTTTAATTTATTTTTTATTAAAGGATAATTCCAAATCTTCCCACCCACTCCCTCTCCCACAGAGTCCATAAGACTGTTCTATACATCAGTATCTCTTTTGCTGTCTTGTACACAGGGTTATTGTTAACATCTTTCTAAATTCCATATATATGCATTAGTATACTGTATTGGTGTTTTTCTTTCTGGCTTACTTCACTCTGTATAATAGGCTCCAGTTTCATCCACCTCATTAGAACTGATTCAAATGTATTCTTTTTAATGGCTGAGTAATACTCCATTGTGTATATGTACCACTGCTTTCTTATCCATTCATCTGCTGATGGACATCTAGGTTGCTTCCATGTCCTGGCTATTATAAACAGTGCTGCAATGAACATTGGGGTACATGTGTCTCTTTCCCTTCTGGTTTCCTCAGTGTGTATGCCCAGCAGTGGGATTGCTGGATCATAAGGCAGTTCTATTTCCAGTTTTTTAAGGAATCTCCACACTGTTCTCCATAGTGGCTGTACTAGTTTGCATTCCCACCAACAGTGTAAGAGGGTTCCCTTTTCTCCACACCCTGTCCAGCATTTATTGCTTGTAGACTTTTGGATCGCAGCCATTCTGACTGGTGTGAAATGGTACCTCATAGTGGTTTTGATTTGCATTTCTCTGATAATGAATGATGTTGAGCATCTTTTCATGTGTTTGTTAGCCATCTGTATGTCTTCTTTGGAGAAATGTCTATTTAGTTCTTTGGCCCATTTTTTGATTGAGTCATTTATTTTTCTGGAGTTGAGCTGTAGGAGTTGCTTGTATATTTTTGAGATCAGTTGTTTGTCAGTTGCTTCATTTGCTATTATTTTCTCCCCATGAGTCGCCAGTCCAGGTTTGATGCATGATACTGGATGCTTGGGGCTGGTGCACTGGGAAGACCCAGAGGGATGGTATGGGGAGGGAGAAGGGAGGAGGGTTCAGGATGGGGAACACATGTATACCTGTGGCAGATTCATTTCGATATTTGGCAAAAGTAATACAATATTGTAAAGTTTAAAAATAAAATAAAATTAAAAAAATTAAAAAAAAGAATACTAAAAAAAAGAAATAAAGAGATAAAAGAAGAAATAAATGAAACTAAGAACTGGTTTTTAAAAATAAAGAAAATAGACAAATTGTTAGCTAGCCTTACCAAGAAAAAAGAGCGAGCTTAAAGTAAATAAAATCAGATATGAAAGGAAATATTACAAGTGAAATGATAGAAAAACAATGGATCATGAGAAGCTACTATGAACAATATTCAACAGCAAATTGAAGACATAGAAGAAATGGACACATTTCTGGAAACATACAACCTTTTAAAATTGAATCATGAAGACAGAGAAATCTGAATAGATGAAATACTTGTCAGGAGATAGAATCAGCAATCAAAAACCTGCATGTATAATATCATATATAGCTTCTCTGGTGGATAAGAAACGAATTGCCAGTCCAGGTTTGATGCAGGATACAGGATGCTTGGAGCTGGTGCACTGGGATGACCCAGAGGGATAGTACGGGGAGGGAGGTGGGAAGGGGGTTCAGGATGGGGAACACATGTACACCCATGGCAGATTCATGTTGATGTATGGCAAAACCAATACAATATTGTAAAGTAATTAGCCTCCAATTAAAATAAATTTACATTTAAAAAAAAGGATAATTCCTTTACAGACTTTTGTTGTTTTCTGTCAAACTTCAACATGAATCCGCCATATGTATACATATATCCACTCCATTTAGAACCTCCCTCCCATCTCCCTCTCCATCCCACCCCTCTAGGTTGATACAGAGCCCCTGTTTCAGTTTCCTGAGCCACACAGCAAATTCCCATAGGCTATTTTACATATGGTAATGTAAGTCCCTTGGACTGCAAGGAGATCCAACCAGTCCATTCTAAAGGAGATCAGCCCTGGGATTTCTTTCGAAGGAATGATGCTAAAGCTGAAACTCCAGTACTTTGGCCACCTCATGTGAAGAGCTGACTCATTGGAAAAGACTCTGATGCTGGGAGGGATTGAGAGCAGGAGGAGAAGGGGATGACAGAGGATGAGATGGCTGGATGGCATCACTGACCCGATGGACGTGAGTCTGAGTGAACTCGGGGAGTTGGTGATGGATAGGGAGGCCTGGCGAGCTGCGATTCATGAGGTTGCAAAGAGTTGGATATAACTGAGTGACTGAACTGAACTGAATGTAAGTTTCCATGTTACTCTTTCTATATATCTCATCCTCTCTTCCCCTTTCCCAATGTCCATAAGTCTATTCTCTTTGTCTGTTTCTCCATTGCTGCCCTGTAAATAAATTCTCCCATACTATTTTTCTAGATTCCATACACATGTGTTAGAATACGATATTTATCTTTCTCTTTCAGACTTACTTCACTCTGTATACTAGTTTCAAGATTCATCCACCTCATTAAAACTGACTCAAATATGTTCCTTTTTATGTCTGAGTAATATTCCATTGTGTATTTGTACCACAGCTTCTTTGTCCATTTATCTGTTGATGGACATCTAGGTTGCTTCCATGTTCTATCTATTGTAAATAGTGCTGCAATGAACAATGGGATAAGTGTGTCTCTTTCAATTTTGGTTTTCTCAGAGTATATGCCTAGGAGTGGGATTGCTGGGTCATATGGTGGCTTTATTCCTAGTTTTTTTTAAGAAATCTCCATACCGTCTTCCATAGTGGTTGTATCAATTTACATTCCCATCAACACTGCAAGAGTGTTACCTTTTCTCCACACCCTTTCTAGCATTTATTGTTTGTAGACTTTTTGATGATGGCCATTGTGACTGGTATGAGGGGATATCTCATAGTTTTGATTTGCATTTCTCTAATAATGAGCAATGTTGAGCATCTTTTCATGTGTTTGTTAGCCATCTGTATGTCTTCTTTGGAGAAACATCTGTTTAGGGCTTTTTCCCACTTTTTGATTGGGTTGTTTGTTTTTCTGGTAATGAGTTGTATGAGCTGCTTGTATATTTTAGAAATAAATCCTCTATCAATTGTTTCATTTGCTACTATTTTCTCCCATTCTGAGGGTTGGTTTTTCAACTTGCATATAATTTCCTTTGCTCTGCAAAAGCTTTTAAGTTTATTCAGGTCCCCCTTGTTTACTTTGGTTTTTAATTCGTTACTCTAGGAGGTGGGTCATACAAGATCTTGCTTTAATTTATGTCATTGAGTATTCTGCCTATGTTTTACTCTAAAAGTGTTATAGTTTCTGTTCTTACATTTAGGTTTTTAATCCATTTTGAGTTTATCTTTGTGTATGGTGTTAGGAAGTCTTCTAATTTCAGTCTTTTGAAGGTAGTTGTTGAGTTTTCCCAGCACCATTTATTGAAGAGGCTGTCTTTGCCCCATTGTATATTTTTGCCTCCTTTGTCAAAAATAAAGTAGCCATAGGTGCATGGATTTATTTCTGGGCTTTCTATCTTGTTCCATTGGTCTATATTTCTGTTTTTGTGCCAGTACCATACTGTCTTGATAACTGTAGCTTTGTAGTTTAATCTGAAGTCAGGAAGGTTGATTCCTCCAGCTTCATTCTTTCTCAAGAATGTTTTGGCTATTCAGGGCCTTTTCTGTTTCCATATGAATTGTGAAAATTTTTGTTCTATTTCTATGAAAAATGTCATTGGAAATTTGGTAGGGATCACATTGAATCTGTAGATTGCATTTGGTCGTACAGTCATTTTCATAATGTTGATTCTGCCTACCCAGGAACATGGAGTATCTCTCCATCTGTTTATGTCATTTTTTATTTCTTTCACTAATGTTTTATAATTTTCTGTGTAAAGATCTTTTGTCTCCTTAGGTAAATGTATTCCTAGATATTTTATTCTTTTGTTGCAATGGTGAAGGGGATTGATTCCTTAATTTCTCTTTCTGATTTTTCATTGCTAGTATGTAGAAATGCAAGTGATTTTTGTGTATTGATTTTGTATCCTGCAACTTTGCTAAATTCACTGATGATCTCTAGTAGTTTTCTGATACTATCTTTAGTTATTTCTATGTACAGTATCATGTCATCTGTGAACAGTGAGAGCTTTACTTCTTTTCCGATCTGGATTCCATTTATTTCTTTTTCTTCTCTGATTGCTGTAGCTAGGTTTCCAGAACTAAGTTAAATAATAGCAGTGAAATAGGACACCCTTGTCTTGTTCCTGATCTTAGGGGGAATGATTTCAGTTTTTCACCATTGAGAATAATGTTTGTTGTAGGCTTATCATATATGGACTTTACTATGTTGAGGTAGGTTCCTTCTATGCCCATTTTTTGAAGAGTTTTAATCATAAATGGGTGCTCAATTTTGTCAAAGCCTTTTTTTCTGCATCTTTTGAGAGGATCATATGATTTTTATGTTTCAATTTGTTAATATGGTGTATCATATTGATTGATTTGCATATATTGAAGAATTCTTGCATCCCTGCAATAAACCCCAACTTGATCATGGTGTGTGAGCTTTTTGATGTGTTGCTGAATTCTGTTTGCAAAAATTTTTTTGAGAATTTTTGCATCTATGTTCATCAGTGATATTGGCCTGTAGTTTTCTTTTCTTGTGTTGTCTTTGTCTGGTTTTGGTATCAGGCTGATGGTGGCCTTGTAGAATCTGTTTGGAAGTGTCCCTTACTCTGTAATTTTTTGAAAGAGTTTTAGAAAGATAGACATTAATTAGCTCTTCTCTAAATGTTTGATAGAATTCTCCTGTGAAGCCAGCTGATTGTGGACTTTTGATTTCTGGGAGACTTTTTAATCACAGCTTCAATTTCAGTGCCTGAAATTGAGTTGTTCATAATTTCTATTTCTTCCTGGTTCAGTCTTGGAAGATTGATCTTTTCTAAGAGTCTGTCCATTTCTTCCAGGTTATCCATTTTATTGCCATATAGTTGTTCATAATAGTCTCTTATAATCCTTTGTATTTTTGCATTGTCTGTTGTAACCTCTCACTTTTCAATTATAATTTTTTGATTTGATTAATCTCTGTTTTTTTCTTGATGCATCTGGCTAAAGTTTTGTCAATTTTATTTATTTTCTCAAAAAATAGCTTTTAGTTTTATTAATCTTTACTGTTGCTTTTTTATTTCTTTTTCATTTATTTCTTCTTGGATCTTTATGATTTCTTTCCTTCTACTAATTTTGGGTGTTTCTTTGTTGTTGTTGTTGTTGTTGTTTTCCTGTTGTTTTAGGTGTAAATTTAGGTTGTCTATTTGATGTAATTTTTGCTTCTTGAGGTTAGATTGTGTTGCTATATACTTCCCTCTTAGAACTGCTTTTGCTGCATCCCATAGGTTTTGAGTTGTCATGTTTACATTGTCATTTGTTTCTAGATTTTTTTTTTTTGATTTCTCTTTTGACATCTTAAGTAACCTGTTAATTATTTAGAAATGTGTAGTTTAATTTCCATGTGTTTCTGTTTCTTACAGTTTTTTTTTTTTCTTGTAATTGATATCTAGTCTCATAGCACTGTGGTCAGAGAAGATGCTTGATATGATTTCAATTTTATTAAATTTACTTAGGTTGGATTTGTGACCCAAGATGTGGTCTATCTTGGAGAATATTCCATGTGGACTTGAGAAGGTATATTCTTCTGCATTTGGATGGAATGTCTTGAAGATATCAATGAGATCCTTCTCATCTAATGTATCATTTAAGACTTGCATTTCCTTATTAATTTTCTGTTTTGATAATCTGTCCATTGGTATGAGTGGGGTGTGAAAGTTTCTTACTATTATTGTGTTACTGTCAGTTTGAATCTTATGGGTCTTGTTTTTGTATCCATTTAGCCAGTCTGTGTCTTTTGGTTGGAGCATTTAATACATTTACATTTAAAATAATTATTGATATATATGTTTCTATTGCCATTTTCTTAATTGTTTGAGGTTGATTTTTTAGATTTTTTTTTTTCTATTGTATTTCTTGACTATATAAGTCCCTTTAACATTTGTTGTAAAGCTGGTTTGGTGATACTGAATTCTCTTAACTTTTTCTTGTTTGAAAAGCTTTTTATTTCTCCATCAATTTTGAATGAGATCCTTGCTGGGTGTAGTAATCTTGGTTGTAGATTTTTCTTTTTCGGTACTTTAAATATATCTTGCCATTCCCCTCTGGTTTGCAGAGTTTATCCTGAAAGATCAGCTGTTAAGCATATAGGGTTTCCCTTGTATGTTACTTGTTTCTATTCCCTTGCTGTTTTTAGTAATCTTTCTTTTGGTTTAGTCTTTGTTAGTTTGGGTAGTATGTGTCTTGGCTTGTTTATCCTTGGGTTTATTCTGTATAGGACTCATTGTGCTCCTTTGACTTGATTGACTATTTCCTTTTCCATGTTGGGGAAATGTTCAATTATAATCCTTCAAAAATTTTCTCATACCCTTTCTTTTTCTTTTCTTCTTCTGTGACCCTTATAATTTGAATGTTGGTGTGTTTGATATTGTCCTAGGGGGTCTCTGAGACTATCCTCAGTTCTTTTCATTCTTTTTACTTTATTCTGCTCTTCAGAAGTTATTTCCACCATTTTATCTTCCACCTCAATTATTCATTATTCTGCTTCAGATATTATGCTATTGATTCCTTCTAGAGTATTTTATATTTCAGTAAGTGTGTTGTTTGTCTCTGTATGTTTATTCTTTAATTATTCTAGTTCTTTGTTAATTGATTCTTGCATTTTCTCCATCTTGTTTTCAAAGCTTTTGATTATCTTTATTATCATTATTCTGAATTCTTTTTTCAAGTAGTTTGCCTATTTCCTCTTAATTTATTTGGACTTTTGTGTTTCTAGTTTGTTCCTTCATTTGTGCAGTATTTCTCTGCCTTTTCATTATTTTTTTTTTTTAACTTATTGTGTTTGAGGTCTCCTTTTCCCAGCCTTCAAGATTAAATTATTTCTTCCTTTTGGTTTCTGCCCTCCTACATTTGGTTTAGTGGTTTGTGTAAGCTTTGTATAGGGTGAGATTGTGTTGAGTTTTTTTTTTTTTTTCCCATTTCTTTGTTTTTCCTCTGATGGGCAAGGCTGAGTGAGGTGATAATCCTGTCAGCTGATGACTGGGTTTGTATTTTTGTTTTGTTTGTTGTGTAGATGAGGTGTCCTGCACAGGTGCTACTAGTAGTTGGGTGATGCCAGGTCTTGTATTCAACTGGTTTCCTTCGTGTGAGTTCTCACTATCTGATACTCCATAGGGTTAATTCTCTGGTAGTCTAGGGTCTTGGAGTCTGTGATCCCACTCCAAAGGTTCAGGGCTTGATCTCTGGTTAGGAACAAAGATTCCACAAGTGGTTTTTTATGGCATTAAGTGAGATTAAAACAAATATCCAAAAATGAGAAACCAAAGATTAATCCCAGACAAATGGCAGTTACAAAATCAGGCAAATAATAATTAAAATAACGGAATATACACATAAACCCATAAGCAAAGTCAAAAGAGTCCAACAAAAATAAAGTAAAGGAGATTGACCTGGAGAACAAAGGAAATAAAAAATTATATTTACCAGTAAGGAACAAAACTAACTAAAGCACAAACTTGAAAACAAAACTAAAGCAAGGCGCCAAGTGGGGAATAAAGCAATGAAAACAAAACTAACAAATATGTTGAGAGTAAAAGAAAGAAAGAAAATAAATAAAGAATAGATAGGCAAAGTTAAATAGAGGTAGATGAAGAAGATTTTTACACATTAAAGATTAAGTGCAAGGGGAAAAGAACAGTAGGACAGACAAGCAAAGAAATAAACGTAGAAAAAATATAATAGGTTTAAAAAATTAAAACTTAAAATTATAGAAAAGACAAAAATAAAGACAAAAAAAAAAAAAAAGGAAGAAGAAAGGAAAAAGAAAACAAAAAAGGAAAACTCCACAGACCTGCAAAAGCTCAACATAAAGCCAGAGGTTTAGAAAAATAAAAAGTGTGACTGAATATACACATATACATATATGCCCATAAGCAAAACCAAAATCGTCTAACAAAAATAAAGTACAATAGACTGACCCAGCAAACAAAGGAAACAAAAAATTATTTCTAGCAGTTAAGAACAAAACTAACTAAAGTACAACTGGAAAACAGAACTAAAACAAGGTGCCAATTCGGGAATAAAGCAATGAAAATAAAACTAATAATAATGTTGAAAGGAAAGAGAAGGTAGAAAAAATGGATATACAAAGTTAAATAGAGGTAGATAAAGATTTATATACATTAAATATTAACTGCAAGGGGAAAAAAAAGTAGAAAAAGCAAACAAAGAAATAAATGTAGAAAAAAATAATAGATTAAAAAAATTAAAAAGCAAAATTAAAAAAAAAAAGTAAAACAAACAAAACAGGAAAACTCCACAGAACTGCAAAAGCCCAACATAGAGGTAGAGGTTCATAATAACAATAAAAAGTGTGACTGAAGGGGGAAAAAAAAAAAGCTCAAAAGCTTAATTAGATTTCATAGTGTGAATAAAATTGACAACTACACCAGTTCAATTCAGTTCAGTTGCTCAGTTGTGTCCGACTGTTTGTGACCCCATGGACTGCAGCACTCCAGGCCTCCCTGTTCATCACCAACTACCAGAGTTTAGTCAAACTCATGTCTATAGAGTACCTGATGCCATCCAACCATCTCATCCTCTGTCACCCCCTTTTCCTCCCTCTTTCAATCTTTGCCAGCATCAGGGGCTTTTCAAATGAGTCAGTTCTTTGAAGCAAGTAACCAAAGTATTGGAGTATCAGCTTCAATATCAGTCCTTCCAATGAATATTCAAGACTGATTTCCTTTAGGATGGACTGGTTGCATCTCCTTGCAGTCCAAGGGACTCTCAAGAGTCTTCTCCAACACCAGAGTTCAAAAGCATTAATTCTTTGGCGCTAAGCTTTCGTTATAGTCCAACTCTCACATCTATACATGACTGCTGGAAAAACCATAGCTTTGACAAATAGCTTTGTTGGCAAAGTAATGTCTCTGCTTTTCTATAAGCTGTCTAATTTGGTCATAACTAAAGGGAAAAAAAAAGAAAGAAAAAATTCCAGAAGAATCTATAGTACAAATCAAAACATAAGAGTAATAAATGTTTTTCTTGAGTCACTTCTGTCAGAATCCCTTCCTTCCCTGGGAGTCACAGTCCACCTCACCTCTCTAGGATGCCCTCCAACCCTGTGTGGATCTCTGGACCTGCTGTGGGGGCAGCTCAGATTCGAATCTGATCCTGCTCCTGTGTGTTCTTGCCTTCAATATCCATAGTTACCAGAACTAGTGTATTTTCTTTTGTGGGAGCTCTCAGTGTCCTTTTATGTATTCCATAGACACAGAGTCTACCTAATTGATCATGTGGATTTAATATACAGTTTGTACAGTTGGTGGAAAGGTTTTGGGTCTTCTTCCTTAGCCACACTGCTCCTGGGTTTCAATTGTGGTTTTATTTCCACCTCTGCATGTGGGTTGTCCACTGCGTTTGCTCTTAAGGTTGCCCTGGAGGACTTGGGTTTGCCCCTGTGAGGGCCAGGTGCAGCTGCTTGGATTGTAGGGGTTCTGGCAGCACCAGGTACTCAGGGGTGTTGCCTGCTAGGGCAACAGGAAATGTAGTGCTGTAGAAGGATATGGCAACTGTAGACAATACACTCCAGTATTCTTGACGAGAGAGCCCCTATGACAGAGAAGCCTGGCAAGCCACAGTCTACAGGGTTGCAAAGATTTGGACACAACCAAAGTGACCCTGCACGGACACACACAAGACTCTTTTTGCCTGGGGCAATTCTGCCCCAGTGAGGATTGAACATGAAGGTGGCACAGCTGTTTGGCTTGGGTGGACTCTGGTGACACCAAGTATGCAGGAACACGGACTGCCTCCACTGCAGGAGTTATGGCCCTATCAGTCGTTTTTTGAGCCTCTTGTAGCTGGCAATCAGAAAGCCTCTTTGGCCAGTCTTTCTCCGTAGCTCCACCAATTCAGGAACTTAGAGGACTCCCTTTCCTGGGGTCCTTTGTTTTTTGCCATGTCAGGCACATAGGGGGGCCCTGTGGCTGGGGTCCTGTTCTATAGATCCGTGCATTAAGCCCTTAAAGGGGCATCCTGGGTGGGGTCCTACTCTGTAGGAAAGTGCATCAGGCTTTTGATTGGCCAGGCTTTCTATTGTTCAGCTGCCAATGCTGGCATGTGGGGAGAGAGAGGCTATGGTGATGGCTCCACCCCCATGCATGACTGAGCAGTATCACCTTACTTTCATGGCTGCCTGGCTTTCCTCCACAGGCATTTCCCACCACAATCTCCCTCACATCCCCTTGATCCGTCTCTCTGCAGTCAACAATGGCCCTTGCCCTGGGATTGCTCCACAACCCCTAAACTCCAGCTTCCAGCTGCTGCGGCCTCCAGGGGACCTGTGTCCCTCTCTGGGGTATGTATGGCTGCAAGAGGACTGTCTGATTCTCATTCCTTTTATGCTGCCACAGATCAGTTGTTTTACTCTCAGCCTGAATTATGTCTCCTCTGACTCAGACAATTGCCTCAGTGTGGAGATCGGACCCCTGCTTTTGTTTCCCTACCCACCAAGGGCAGGTCCAGTCCTACTAACACTTCTGTTTTCCCCCTAGTTCCTTCATCCTACTGAGTTTTGCATGGTTCTCTATATTTTTCTCCCCTGGTCAGGTACTCCCGTCCTCTCTCAGTTGGTGTTTTGCATGCACTTCTGTGTCTGAAGGTGTATTCCTGATGTATCCATGAATAGAGATGTACTCCACATCCATCTACTTCTGCACCATCTTGTTCTCTCACCAACATACATCTTAAATTAACAAGATTAGAAGTAATAGTAGAAAGGTCTTACCAGATCCACTCCCACATAAGACAACAGGATTAGTCAGAAGGTTCTGGTTAAGGAGAAACAGGTCCTCAAGAAAGACACATTGTTGTTATATAATCATTATAGATTTTAAGATGAGTTGTTTTGTTCTGTAATAATTAGCTCTGGGCTTAAAGAAAATAATATCTTATGTGACTAAGACTAAAGAATGTAGAAAAAAAAAATATTGTCCTTTTCTCCTCCTTGAGAACCCCAGATCCCTATGTCCTCTGTCAGAGGCCCAGACCCCTTTCTCCTCCTTGGGAACCCCAGACTTTTTATCAACCTACCTAAGAATTGACTCTCTCACTATCTGACAGAGAAATCCCTATGAGAACATTTTTCTCAAAGGCATGACACTGGGTGAGGCCAGAGGTTAGAGGTATCAGTGAACACTGATTCAGGTGGAGAGGTGAGCAGAGCATGGCAGGATCATATCACTGAGAACACTGCCTAGGAAGCTGCTATGTCCCCAAAGGAAGGATCTTGTTATGTTATGGACTCAGGGGCTGTAGGAGGTTGAGGGGGTCAAGGGCTAGGAGTGGAAAAGTACTGAGAATTGAGTCAGAATAAAATGTTTTCAAGCTTCCCTCGTTCTTCTTATAAGAAGGTCTTGGCAGAGATGTCTTAACAAGCTTTTAGCCAAGACCTACCATAAGGAGGTCTCACATAAATGGCCTCCAAAAGGAGCACTAGGCTGGGGATATAGATATGCATAAAGTACTGAATCCTTGATGGCAACTCTATCCAGAGACTGCATGCACTAGCTATGTACTGAGTCTGCTGTGGAGCAGGCAGCTTTCCCCTGTGAGGTTTGCCACATTCACTGTTTTCACACAAACTATTTTCTTTTTCACCTCTATGCATTTGTTCATACTATTCCAAATTCTCAAAGAAAATCTTTATCTTCTCCTTCAGATGACCTTTTGTCTGTTCTTTTGGCTCATATTTATCTTATCAATATTTAAGTCTCTCAAGGAACATTGCTTAAAATGAACTTAAGTCCAAGAAAGGGGGTCTTGTGCCATTGGTCCAATGTGTTAGAGTCATGGATGTGGTCATCCTGTAAACAGAACCCATGTCTTCTACACTTAGAGAATGTCCAGTGTACCCAGAAATCAAGCATTCCTTGTCCAAATGTCGTGACCTAATGGTATGTACAAATCAAGGCATGGTTGGGGATGGCCAATGGACACTTTTTTGGGAATAGTGAAGGGATGGAGGTTGAACAATACAGACCAACAATACAGTCCATACACCCTTGCTATGGAAGGTAGAGCCTGGGATCGTAAATGGAAAGGGACTTTAGGATTTGAGCTCATATCCTTTTATCCCAGTACCACTTCTCCAAGGAAATTCAATGGAGCTAAAAGAATTTCAGTTCACACTTGGCTTTCAAAACAGTTATGAAATATAAAGTGAAGTAATCCAGAAAGAAAAAAAATACTGTATATTAATGCATATATGTGGAATCTGAAAAAAAAAAAAAAACTGGTATAGATGATCTTATTTACAAATTAGAAATAGAGACACAGACATAGAGAACGAAAGCATAGATACCCAGGGTGGAGGGGAAGGAGCCTGGGAGGAATTGGGAGACTGGAATTGACACGAGCACACTATTGATCCTATGTATAAAATGGATAACTAATGAGAACCTACTGTACAGCACAGGGAACTCTACCTTCTGCTCTGTGGTGACCTAAATGAGAAGGGGATCTAGAAAAGAGGGGATACATGCATACGTATAGCTTATCCACTTGGCTGTAGATAGAAACTCATATAATATTGTAAAGCAATTATACACCAATAAAAATTAGAAAAATAAAAAAAAAAACTGTTATGAAAGTCCATGTTTTTACTAGTGAGAATTTAACACATACCTAGTATAAAATTTGTAAGCTTGATTTCTAACTTTTAAAAATTTAGGCAACTGCCATATAGGTTTGTATTTGTCATCTTTCCTGAACCTTGCAAGTATTGGGAATGCGTGTGCATTTGTTTTACCATATATTTTATCTGCAGTCTCTAAATTTAACTGCCCCCCTCCCTTTGTGGTTTTATAATACTTGTTGTGTTCTTCCAGTGTCACATTTTTTCATGTGCTATCTTAGTTACTGATCTTCATGGATTTTTCCCTTTCTGGGCTATGAGTTACCTAAGGAAAAGTGTTCTTTTCACAGCTACTCTCTCCTTTGCCTACATTCATGGCATCACATTAAAAATTATGAACAATACTGAAATTTAAACTCAGAGAATATCTTCAATCTTTACCTTTTTGAATTTCCTCATCCAAAAAGTCCCTCATTTTCTAGTGCTCTTGACTATACACATTACTTTGCCTTCTTATTCTACTCTGTTTAAGAGTCCATGAACTTATTCCTAAATATCTACTTTGTTACTGATGTAAAAATATAACAGTGTGTCCCTTCTTGAAATTACTCCCAACTGTACAACTGCAACAAATCTCTGTCAGACTAAACTCTTCAAGATAAGTCAGCGTTAAATCTTTACCCAATAGTCCTGTAGAGGGAGATTATGCAAGGTGTACAAGAATAATACTCAAAATGGTTATGCAATAACACAACAAATAAGATTTAGCATTATATACTGCACATTGCAAGAAGAGGTGGCAAGAATACACAGAAGAACTATACAAAAAAGATCTTGATAACCATATCAGATAACCATGATGGTGTGATCACTCACCTAGAACCAGATATCCTGGAATGCGAAGTCACGTGGGCCTTAGGAAGCATCATTATGAACAAAGCTACAGGAGGTGATGGAATTCCAGTTGAACTATTTCAAATCCTAAAAGATGATTCTGTGAAAGTGCTGCATTCAATATGCCAGCAATGTTGGAAAACTCAGCAGTGGCCACAGGACTAGAAGAGGTCAATTTTCATTTCAATCTCAAAGAAAGGCAATGCCAAAGAATGTTCAAACTACCGCACAATTCCACTTATCTCACACATTAACAAAGTAATGCTCAAAATTCTCCAAGCCAGGCTTCAATAGTCTGTGAACTGTGAACTTCTTGATGTTCAGCTTGATTTAGAAAAGTCAGAGGAACCAGAGATCAAATTGCCACCATCCACTGGATCATTGAAAAAGCAAAAAAGTTCCAGTAAAACATCTACTTCTGCTTTATTGACTATGTCAAAGCCTTTAATTGTGTGGATCACAACAAACTGTGGAAAATTCTTCAAGAGATGGGAATACCAGACCAGCTGACCTGCCTCCTGAGAAATATGTATGCAGGTCAAGAAGCAATAATTAAAACTGGACATGGAACAACAGACTGGTTCGAAAGGAGTACATCAAGGCTGTATATTGTCACCCTGGCTGTTTAACTCATATGCAGAGTATATCATGAGAAATGCTAGACTGGATGAAGCACAAGCTGGAATCAAGATTGCGAGGAGAAATATCAATAACTTTAGATATGCAGATGACACCACCTTTATGGCAGAAAGTGACAAAGAACTAAAGAGCCTCTTGATGAAAGTGAAGGAGGAGAGTGAAAGAGTTGGCTTAAAACTCAACATTCAGAAAACGAACATCATGGCATCTGGTCCCATCACTTCATGGCATATAGAAGGGGGAACAGTAGAAACAGTGACAGACTTTATTTTGGGGGACTCCAAAGTCACTGCAGATGTTGACTGCAACCATGAAATTAAAAGATGCTTACTCCTTGGAAGAAAAGTTATGAGCAACCTAGACAGCATATTAAAAAGCAGAGACGTTACTTTGCAAATAAAGGTCTGTCTAGTCAGAGCTATGGTTTTTCCAGTAAACATGAATGAATGTGAGAGTTGGACTATAAAGAAGGCTGAGGGCTGAAGAATTGATGGTAAAGCAGAGACATTACTTTGCCAACAAAGGTTCATCTAGTCAAGGCTATGGTTTTTCCTGTGGTCATGTATGGATGTGAGAGTTGGACTGTGAAGAAGGCTGAGTGCCAAAGAATTGATGCTTTTGAACTGTGGTGTTGGAGAAGACTCTTGAGAGTCCCTTGGACTGCAAGGAGATCCAACCAGTCCATTCTGAAGGAGATCAGCCCTGGGATTTCTTTGGAAGGAATGATGCTACAGCTGAAACTCCAGTACTTTGGCCACCTCATACGAAGAGTTGACTCATTGGAAAAGACTCTGATGCTGGGAGGGATTGGGGGCAAGAGGAGAAGGGGATGACAGAGGATGAGATGGCTGGATGGCATCACTGACTTGATGGACATGAGTCTGAGTGAACTCCGGGAGTTGGTGATGGACAGGGAGGCCTGGCGTGCTGCGATTCATGGGGTTGCAAAGTCGGACACGACGGAGCAACTGATCTGATCTGATCTGATTGGAGAAGACTCTTGAGAGTCCCTTGGACAGCAAGGAGATCCAACCAGTCCATCCTAAGAGTAATCAACTCTGAATATTCATTGGAAGGACTGATGCTGAAGGTGAAACTGCAATACTTTGGCCACCTGATACGAAGAACTGACTAATTTGAAAAGACCCTGATGCTGGGAAAGATTGAAGGCAGGAGGAGAAGGGGACGATAGAGGATGAGATGGTTGGATGGTATCACGGATTCAATGGACATGAGTTTGAGTAAGCTACAGCAGTTGGGGATGGATAGGGAGGCCTGGCCTGCTGCAGTCCATGGGGTCACAAAGAGTCAGACACAATTTTGTGACTGAACGGACTGACTGCACATTGCACTGCATAGTTTATATTCACTATATGACTACTGTTCACAGTTGCCCTGCAAAGTAGAAATTATTATTTCCCTAGTGAAGTTGAGGGTATTGATATAAAGAGGTATATTAACTTGCCTAAATTTACGTTGCTTATGAATAACATATCTAGAACTCATACCCAGGTATATATTTCTTAAACCGAGATCATTTTTGTAGTCAACATCTACCAAATGCTTAATACATAATTTTGGTCAATAAGTGTCTATTAAATTCATGAATAAACAAATTGATGTGAGATGGATAGATGGATGGGTGGGTGGGTTGGTGAACAGATAGTTCACCAACTATCTGTTGGTGAATTCTAGATTTATACCAAGAAATAATTATAAAATAAAGATTATCTCTAGATTTATACTGAGAAATAATTATAAAATAAAGATTATCCCTAGATTTATACCAAGAAATAATTATAAAATAAAGATTATCTCTAGATTTATACTGAGAAATAATTATAAAATAAAGATTATCCCTAGATTTATACCAAGAAATAATTATAAAATAAAGATTATCTCTAGATTTATACTGAGAAATAATTATAAAATAAAGATCATGTATAGGGGATTAAAGTTTGACCAGTTAATAAGTGTCTTTAAGGCAAATGTAGGTCAAAGTTTACCAAACGACAACGTAAACATTTAAATTTTTTCATTAATTCATATTAGTGAATTAATACTCTTCCTCAGGGAAATCGGACTTCCCTCATGGCTCAGACAGTAAAGCATCTGTCTACAATGCGGGAGACCCGGGTTCAATCCCTGGGTTGGGAAGATCCCCTGGAGAAGGAAATGGCAATCCACTCCAGTACTCTTGCTAGGAAAATCCCATGGACAGAGGAGCCTGGTAGGCTACAGTCCATGGGGTCGCAAAGAGTCGGACATGACTGAGCAACTTCACTTCACCTCATGGAAATCATTCAAAATAGGGATTATCATAGTAGAGGCTTCTAGTCTGCACAACACCAGCCTAAGGCATTTCTTTAAGACACAGACCCCTTTGCCCTACCTCTAAGGATTCTGCTGAGGCGGGGCTGAGGGGTGTGTATTATAACAATCACAACTGATGATTCCGATGTAAAAATCCATGAACTACAGTTTTGAAATCTGTTACTGTAAGAAAATAACCAAGATACTTTTTTCCTTTCTCTTCAGAAAGAAGAAGAAAAGAATAATTTAATTCTACATAGAGACTTTATCTGTCTAGAATGATCCATTACAGTGCGTTGGCCCATGTCTCAAGTTCAGTTTCAGGAGTCTCTCGGGTGCCCTAAGCCACTCAAGTGGGGCTGTTCATGGCCCACAGATCTGTGTCACTGCAGGTCGGTGCTCTCTGGCTGCTCTCCACAGCAGTCCTCACCAGGCAGCAGCAAATAGGACTCCCGAGGGGCTCTCTGATTGCCGGCCTCATGCTTTTCTAACTTGATCTCCCTTCTTTCTTTCTCTTTCTTCTACCTTTTCTTCAACTTTAGTATCTTTCCTTTAGTATGGGAGTCGAAAAATGATATCTGCAAGTTTTTATTTGATTCTATCTTTGGGATTCCCAGTAGCTTTTTAAATTAGTAGATAAATACAGTCTTTATTTTCTGGTTCAGGAGATTACTAGCTTTATAATCTAGGAAAGGGGGAAATAGTCAAAGCACAAGTGAAATGGAAATCCCTTAAATACATCTTCAAGTTAGTTAAACAAAACCCCCTGGAGTCCATAGACAATAACTTGATAATTAGTATCAAGCTTTGGATTGCCTAAACAATCTGGTGATGTGAATAGAAAGAGCAGATTACTGTTTAAGCTTCTGAAGACAGTAAGAAATAATGATTCACTGCCTATCAGTGATATGGCTAAAGTTTTCTCCAGAATACGAATATTTGGAGATTAAAGTAAGGTAGATTGAATAGTGAATTGATGCTTCAAATGGGAAATAACTATCAAAAGTTCTGCCATGTAACTGGTAAATTTTTTGAAAATTTCTTCCTTCCACAATCCTCCTGAATGATCTTGCTTAGATCCCATGAAAAAAAGGATGCTGTGAACTTTTGTTTAAACATGACATATTAAACAGTTGTTTACTCATATTGCCTTCTAAACTCCCTTAAATTCATGATGAAAACGTGAAGGAGAACAACAAAAGCAGTGTGATTGAAGCTGAGAAGCAAATGGAAAGGAGTTAGCTGACTTAGAAAAATAAAAGTATGAAAGTAAAAGTTGCTCAGTCGTGTCCGTTTCTTTGCAACCCCATGGACTATACATCCCATGTAATTTTCCAGCCCAGAATACTGGGATGGGTAGACATTCCCTTTTCCGGGATATTCCCAACCCAGGGACTGAACCCAAGTCCCCCAGGTTACAGCAGATTCTTTACCAGCTGAGCCACCAGGGGGGAAAAAAAAATCTGAAGCCAAAGCTGAGAGTGGAGAAAAACTCTGTCACAGGATGCCTTACCAGAGCAATCCAGAAGGGTTAAGAATAATCCACACCAAATAGCTCTGAAAGTGCCAATGGAATTGAAAACACTTGGCCTAACAGAACTCTTGCCTGGAAAATCCCATGGGCGGAGGAGCCTGGTAGGCTGCAGTCCATGGGGTCGCTAAGAGTCAGACACGACTGAGCAGCTTCACTTTCACTTTTCACTTTCATGCATTGGAGAAGGAAATGGCAAGCCACTCCAGTGTTCTTGCCTGGAGAATCCCGGGGACGGGGGAGCCTAGTGGGCTGCCGTCTCTGGGGTCGCACGGAGTTGGACACGACTGAAGCGACTTAGCAGCAGCAGCAGCCTAACAGATCCCTTTCTATCAATCCACACAGCAAAGAAACAACCTATCCTCATCCCAGCAGAAGACTGGCAGCTTACTGAAATATTGAACCCAAGAAACTGAATCCAGGGACAACAGGTATTGCTAGCAACTGGCAGTGACACTGAAACACAAGATTTACTAAAGAACTATGTTCCAATCCATGAGACTAAAGGTCCTTTCTTGATATTGCTCTCAGGATGTTGGCAAGTTCCCCCCCTTAAGCATGAGACTGGAGAATTCTCAGAGGAATTTACCATCTCAAGGGCAAAAGACTGTCAATTTTGAAAATCAGATATTGTCTGAAAGTTTTATGACAGATCTTTCAAATTGCAGTGCCACCTGTCACTAGGAAATGCTTTACATATATTGAGAGGTTCCAATCAGCTTTTCAGTGCTTCATTCTTAATATATTAGATAATCAAGAATTGCCAGATAATTGAGAAAAGCTGGCATGAAATAAAGAGACCCAAATGAACAAAAAAGGGGAATTAGAAATAATCAGAACCAATTCAGAATAAGAAAAGAAAAACCTTCAATAATAAACATATTTGTAAGGAACATCCAGTGATGCATGAAATAGCCTAAAAGGAAAATTTAGATATCTTAAAAGTGAAAATCTAAACGATGGAAAATAGTTATTATACCTAAAACATAAAATGTGAAGTTAAGAGATGATATCAATAACTGAATACAGTCTAGGCTTAGTAGAAAGTAACTGCATTTGAATAAAAATCTGCTAAATAGTACAAGTATATTATATAAGCATATGGACAAACAGGAGAACTAAATTACCACTAAACTAGACCTAAATTAGCTGCAGGTGGTTATTCCCATGGAGCAGGAATCAAATACTGGAAGGGTGATTTTGGGGGGAGAAGGAATCTTTCTTTCTTAAAAAATAAACTATATAAAACAATTTAGTTTATTTTTTAAGAAAGAAAGATTTCTTCTCCCCCCCAAATCCCCCTTCCAGTACTTGATTCCTGCTCCATGGAAATAGCCACCCGCAGCTAATTTAGAAGCAGAAACAGACTAACAGACATAGAGAACAGACTTATAGTTACCAAGGGAGAAGGGGACTGTGAGAGGAATGGACTAGGAATTTAGGGTTGGCAGGTGCAAACTATTACATGTAGAATGGATAAACAACAAGGTTCTACTATATAGCACAGGGAACTGTATTCAATATCCTGAGACAAACCATAATAAAAAAAAAAAATATATATATATATATATAAAATAAACTATATAAAACAATTTAATTTTTAAAACTACTTCTGTATATTATTTGATAATGTTCCATTATAAAAATATCTTTACTATCCAGAAAATTTTAAATCCTCATAATGTGTCTTAATTTTCAGATAAATGAAAAAATGCATAGCATCTTCATATGTTATTGTAGCTCCTCATCTTACTGCAGTCTTGGATATACAGATTCTGATCAGGATACTGTAGATGGCAAAATTGTATATGGGAATAATCCTGAGCATCATGGAGCTTTAAAACTACTGAGTTATATATTTCAAATGCTATATAATAAAGGTGTGTATGCAATCTAAGATACAATGTCTTAAGAGTCTGCTCTCTGTAATACAAACATGACTGTACAGTACATAATGAATATATGTTATTTTTTATTTTATGCTAAAGACTTGTAGATTCAACATAAAAGAAAATCTATCATTTAATAAAACTAAGATTCTAAATAAATCACATATCAAGAAAGAAACAGGCAAAATTCAGTGTAGCAGCACTGCTATTGTAACTGGCCCTTGGAGTCCTTTGGTACACTATTAAGACATTTATTATATGCAGATTTCCAGGAAAAGTACAAACAAATCAGAACAAATTTGCATTCCCCCTTAGGACAGAACAAGCTCTGAGGAACCTATTTTGCCTGTTTGTGTTCCTATGCACTCTAGATTTAGGACTGAGGAATGAAAAAACTGATTTAAAGGTGGTTTTCTGTGCTTCACGAGGTTTGCTGATAAATTCCTGTAATAAATTTATTTCTTTGGTTAATAAAAATGTGTCCATAGCTTTTCAAAATATAGGGTCTTTTTTCTCTCAATATTTTATTGCCTACTTTCATCACAAGCAAATAGCCAAGATTAACAATTTGGAATTATGGTGAAGAAGAAAAAAAAATCATAAAAATAGCTCGTTTAACAGAATAAGTCTTTCATGAATAATTTTTAAATGAATATTGACAATCCTTATAGAACTTTATATTGTAAAATGCATAATAATATATTATCTCACTTGATTGTCTGGCAGGCAAGGCAGTCATTTCACTGAAAAATAAATATAGCTTCAGGAAAGTTCTGGAAATTGCTCCATGAACAGGATGCAGGATGAGTCTCAGATTTGCAACTTCTCATTCTGAGTCCAGTATTGTTGCCCTGAATTCTTCATCTCTTCATGAGGACAGATATTAAAGAGCTATTTTACCTCAGTAAGAGTGAGGGGGTCTAATTTTTACATTGACGATTCTGAACAAATGCCTACCTGTTTTCAAAAGTTAGTTTAATTATTTGGGTCTCACAAAGTAAATACCTGGACCAAATCATATGGGACCACTCTGGATGTGCAGAAAGTGGAACTACGAAAATCCTTGTGAGCTCTTTATCCTTCAGCTGATGGCTGAGACATACTAATAAAGGTAGTAACAATGGCAGGGATGAAGATCATGGTTTTGGTAGCTAACAATAACTCCCAATACAACAGGCGCTAATTGCTATACATATCTTTTTTTCATTTTTATTTGAAGTATTGTTGACATATATAAGTTCTAGTACAACACAGTGATATGACACTTACACGTACTATGAAATGATCACCATGATAAAATGATCACCACAATCTGTCACTATACAAAATTACTGCAATACCATTGATTATATTTACTATGTTGTACATTATATCCTGTGATTTACTTGCTATAACTGGAGTTTTGTACCTTTTAATTCCCTTCACCAGTTTCTCCCACCCTCACCCTCCTCCCCTCTGGTGATCACCATTTTTCTGAATCTATGAGTCTGTTTCTGTTTTGTTATGTTTAGTCAATTGTTTGTTTTCTTAGATTGTGCATACAAGTGAAATCATGTAATAGTTGTCTTTCTCTGTCTGGCTTATTTCACTATTTTAGAATTATATCCTCTAGGATCATCCATGTCATCGAAAATAGAAAGATTTCATTCTTTTTCATAGTTGAATGATATCCTATTATATTAAGTCATATGCATATTGTGTGGATATATGTACCACATCTTCTTGATTCATTCATCTATTGATGGAAACAGATTTCTTCCATATCTTGGCTATTATAAATAATGTAACAAACATATGGGTGTATATATATATATATATATATATAGAGAGAGAGAGAGAGAGAGAGATTTTCAAATTAGTTTTTTGTATTCTTTTGATGAATAACCAGAAATTCCTGGATCATATGGTAGTTCTGGGCTTCGCAGCTGGCACTGGTGATAAAGAACTTGTCTGTCAATGCAGAAGACATAAGAGATATTAGTTTAATCCATGGGTCAGCAAGATTCCCTGGAGAAGGGCATGGCAACCCATTCCAGTACTCTTGCCTGGAGAATCCCATGACAGAGAAGCCTGGTGGGCTACAGTGCATGGGGTCACAAAGAGTCAGATGACTGAAGTGACTTATCACACAGGCATACATGGTAGATCTGGTTTTTGTTGTTGTTGTTGTTGTTTGAGGACCTTCCATACTGTTTTTCATAATGGCTGCACCAATCTATATTCCCACCAACAGTAGTGCTGTACATAACGTAATCCTCATTACAACCTTATGAAATTGGCACTAAAATTACACTTATTCTATAGCTAAGAAAAATGAAGGCTAGATGTTAAGTCACTAAAGACAAGCAGCTAAAAGATGGATAATCCTTGAAGTCTGACTATAAAAAAAAAGAAAAATCTATGCCTAAAGTCTCTAGCTGTAGCTTTGAAACACTTTCTCTTTTGCAACCTCAGGTGCCCATGTAAATTGAATTAGTTTCCTGACTTAGAAACAACTATCCCTTCTGAAGTTTATATTGCATCTCTAGAAACTCTTTTTCATTAATCTCACAGTTCCTGTGGTACTCAGTAAAATCCTGAACAAAGAATACAAAATTAAGCAATATTTTTCATATCCAACTGGATGCTTCATTAAATGATACCATGTATCCAAGTTAAAACTGAATTATTTAGTGAGCAAGACCTGAGGCAGGCACTAGCTAGTCAGGAAGCAATTAATTCTGAGTTCTGAGCTCTACACAAGATACCAGATTAAGTCAGAAAGATGCATGCCTCAACCTCAAATGTTATTAGACAAGAGACAACAGGGTGGGCAAGGACCATCCCTTCAGGCCAGCTTTGGAAACTAGCTTTGCCAACCACAAGCAATCAGAATCTTAGTATCCACTCTAAATGTGAAAATACTCTTCTTGTCCTCCACATACCCAGATACCATCCTGGAGAAAAGCCAGGAAGGCTTTAGGAAGGTGAGCCTTTGCAAGATTAGGAAGTTTTCCTATTTGTGACTGGGTATTGCATAAAATAAACATATTTAGTTGCCAGTTTTGAACATGGTAGTACTGAAGACTGAATCTCCACTCTTTTTAATCATCTTATAAAAACTAGAGACAAAGATTTCATTAGCCCAAAACAAAACAAATCTCTTACATTTTCACTGAACAAAGAAGGTGTAGTTTCAATAAATCTGTTTAAATACTAATAAACCTCATGGGGCCAGTTGAGGATGGCTGGCATTGAACTATGCCGCTGCCATCTTCGGGAACTAGCACTCTCCTCGTCTGTGCTTTTGTTCTTGCTCACCTGCACTAGTCTGTATGTATCTCCCTTCCCCATTTACCTTTCTACTTCTGGTATCATCTGAAGCTTTGGTCCGTTTATAACTTCAGCCTCACACCTATTTTTCTTCCCCTTTATCTTTTCTTTTCTGTCTCTCCTCTCTCTTTGCATCTTTCCAAGATAGTTAATTTGAAGGTAGTCATAGAAATTACTGCATGGCTGCTGCACAGCACTGGAACAGTAGTTGTGTGGTTCAGGAGTGGTGACTGTGAGGCGATACCCCACGTCCAAGGGCTGAGAAGCCCCAGTAAGATGGAAGACACTGGAGGGGCAGCTGGGCGACTTTGAGGAGATACCCCAAGAGCAAAGGAAAAGTCACACAAAGACAGTAGGAGGTGCAAAATTGCATTTAGAATCAAACCCTATACCTGCCAGAGATGCTCAGAGGGCTCAAACATACATTGTGCACACCAGGACCCAGAGACCCCACAGAGACTGAGACAGAACTGTGTTTGAGTGTCTCCTGAGGTGGTACGGGTCAGCAGTGGACTGCTGCAGGGGCAGGGGCTCTGGGTGTTGTAGACTTGGGTATGGCATAAACCCTCTTGGAGGAGGTCGCTATTAACCTCACCAGAGAGCCACCAGAAATTACATAGGACTGGAGAAACAGACTCTTGGAGGCCACAAATGGAACCTTGTGTGTACCAGAACCCAAGAGAAAGGAGCAGTGACCCCACAAGAGACTGACTCAGACTTGCCTGTGAGTGTCCAGGAGTCTCTGGTGGAGGCATGAGTCAGCAATGGCCCGCTGCAGGGTTGGGGGCACTGAGTGTAGCAGTGAATGCCTGGGACCTTTTGAATGAGGTCCCCATTATCTTTATTACCTCCACCATAGTTTGGCCTTAAATCAAATAGCAGGGAGGGAACACAGCCCCACCCTCCAAAGAAAATTGGATTAAAGATTTCCTGAGTGTGGCTCTGCCCATCAGAACAAGACCCAGTTTCCCCCTTAGTCAGTCTCTCCCATCAGGAAACTTTGATAAATCTCTTATCCTTCTCCATCAGAAGGCAGCCATACTGAAAACAACAATCACTGAAAACTAACCAATCTGATCACATGGACCACAGCCTTGTTTAACTCAATGAAACTATGAGCCATGATGTGTAAAGCCACACAAGATGGACGGGTCATGGTGGAGATTTCAGACAAAATGTGGTCCACTGGAGAAGGGAATGACAAACCACTTCAATATTCTTGCCTTGAGAACCCCATGAAAAGGCAAAAAGATAAGACACTGAAAGATGAACTCCCCAGGTCGGTAGGTGCCCAATATGCTACTGGAGATCCGTGGAGAAATGACTCCAGAAAGAATGAAGACATGGAGCCAAAGCAAAACCGACATCCAGCTGTGGATGTGACTGGTGATGGAAGTAAAGTCCGAAGCTACAAAGAACAATATTGCATAGGAACCTGGAACGTTAGGTCCATGAATTAAGGCAAATTGGAAATGGTCAAACAGGAGATGGCAAGAGTGAACATCGACATTTTAGGAATCAGCAAAATAAAATGGACTAGGATGGGTGAATTTAACTCAGATGACCATTATAATTACTACTCTGGGCAAGAATCCCTTAGAAGAAATGGAGTAGCCATCATAGGCAACAAAAGAGTTCAAAATGCAGTATACGGAGGCAATCTCAAAAAGGACAGAATGGTTTCTGTTTGTTTCCAAGTCAAACCATTCAATATCACAGTAATCCAAGTCTATGACCCAACCAGTAATGATGAAGAAGCTGAAGTTGAATGGCTATATGAAGACCTATAAGACCTTCTAGAACTAACATCCCCAAAAGATATCCTTTTCATTATAGAGGACTGGAATTCCAGTAAGAGGCAAATTTGGCCATGGAATAGAGAATGAAGCAGGGCAAAGACTAATAGAGTTTTGCCAAGAAAATGCACTGGTCATAGCAAACACCCTTTCCCAACAACACAGGAGAACACTCTACACATGGACATCACCAAATGGTCAGTACTGAAATCAGATTGATTATATTCTTTGCAGCCAAAGAAGGAAAAGCTCTATACAGTCAGAAAAAACAAGACCAGGAGCTGACTGTGGCTCTGAACCTGAACTCCTTTTTGCCAAATTCAGACTTAAATTGAAGAAAGTAGGAAAAACCACTAGACCATTCAGGTAAGACCTAAATCAAATCCCTTACAAGTATACAGTGAAAGTGACAAATAGATTCAAGGGATTAGATCTGACAGAGTGCCTGAAGAACTATGGACATGTCCATGACATTGTACAGGAGGCAGTGATCAAGACCACCCCCAAGAAAAAGAAATGCAAAAAAGGCAAAATGGTTGTCTGAGAAGGCCGTACAAATAACTATGAAAAGAAGAGAAGCAAAAGACAAAGGAGAAAAAGAAGGACATACCCATTTGAATACAGAGTTCCAAAGAATAGTAGGAGATATAAGAAAGCCTTCTTCAATGAGCAATGCAGAAAAATAGAGGAAAACAATAGAATGGTAAAGACTAGATAACTCTTCAAGAAAATACAGATACCAAGGGAACTTTTCATGTAACGATGGGCACAATAAAGGACAGAAATGGTATGGACCTAAGGGAAGCAGAAGATATTAAGAAGAGGTGGCAAGAATACACAGAAGAACTATACAAAAAACATCTTTATGACCCATGTATTCACAATGGTGTGATCACTCACCTAGAACCAGACATCCTGGAATGTGAAGTTAAGTGGGCCTTAGAAAGCATCACTACGAACAAATCTAGTGACCGTGATGGTATTCCAGTTGAGCTATTTCAAATCCTAAAGATGATGCTGTGAAACTGCTGAGCTCAATGTGCCAGCAAATTGGAAAACTCAGTAGTGGCCACAGGACTGGAAAAAGTCAGTGCATTTCCAGCTGCACTCATCTCACATGCTAGCAAAGTAATGCTCAAAATTCTCCAAGCCAGGCTTCAACACTACATGAACTGTGAACTTCCAGATGTTCAAGCTGGATTTAGAAAAGGCAGAGGAACCAGAGATCAAATTGCCAACATCTGTTAGCTCATTGAAAAAGCAAGAGAGTTCCAGAAAAACATCTATTTCTGCTTTAACTACACCAAAGACTTTGACTGTGTGGATCACAATAAGCTGTGGAAAATTCTGAAAGAGATGGGAACACCAGAACACCTTATGTGCCGTTGAGAAATATGTATGCAGGTCAAGAAGCAACAGTTAGAACCGGACATGAAATAAAAGATTGGTTCCAAATCGGGAAAGGAGTACATCAAGGCAGTATATTGTCACCCTGGTTATTTAACTTATATGCAGAGTACATTATAAAAAATTCTGAATTGGATATACCACAAGCTGGAATCAAGATTTTTGGGGAGAAATATCAGTAAACTCAGACACGCAGATGACACCACACTTATGGTAGAAAGTGAAGAAGAACTAAAGAGCCTCTTGATAAAAGTGAAAGAGGAGAGTGAAAAAGTTGGCTTAAAGCTCAACATTCAGAAAACTAATGTCATGGCATCTGGTCCCATCACTTCATGGCAAATAGATGGTGAATAATTGGAAACAGTGACAGACCTTATTTTGGGGGGGTGGGGGGCTCCAGTATCACTGCAGATGGTGATGACAGCCATGAAATTAAAAGATGCTTGTTCCTTGGAAGAAAAGTTATGACCAACCTGGACAGCATATTAAAAAGCAGAAACATTATTTTGCCAACAACAGTTTATCTAGTCAAGGCTGTGGTTTTTCCAATAGTTAGGATGGATATGAGAGTTGGACTATAAAGAAAGCTGAGTGCTGAAGAATTGATGATTTTGAACTGTGGTGTTGGAGAAGAAGACTCTTGAGAGTCCCTTGTACAGTAAGGAAATCCAACCAGTCCATCCTAAAGGAAATCAGTCCTAAATATTCATTGGAAGAACTGATGTTGAAGCTGAAACTCCAATACTTTGGCCACCTGATGTGATGAACTGACTCATTTGAAAAGACCCTGATGCTGGGAAAGATTGAAGGCAGGAGGAGAAGGGGATGGCAGAGGATGAAATGTTTGGATGGCATTACAGACTCAATGGACATGAGTTTGAGTAAACTCTGGGAGTTGGTGATGGATAGGGAGGTCTGGTGTGCTTTAGTCCATGGGGTTGAAAAGAGTCAGACACGAGTGAGTGACTGAACTGAACTGAACTGAACTGATAGAAATTACAATATAAAGAAGAGTCTGAAGAGACTGCTTTTATTGCAAAAAGAAATAAGTAAAGACTGAGAAGTGTGTGGTAAGGTGAATGACAGAAGAACAAAAAATTTCTGCAATGCAGTATCAGAAGAATACAAAACAAAATTCCTGGACTTGAGGTGTCAGAGAGGCCAAGGCAGATGTGTAAGAGGTTCCACTAGACTTCCCTGTGCTCCAACAAGAAGATTTAATAAATAGAGTGAAAGGTGGAGATTTCTTCTTTGGGTGAAGAGCCAATGGTGTGTATTAAAGGTTGTCCAGTATATTTGTCCAGAAGGAGTTCCAGGTTATTCTTCAGTTTGGAGCACTCCTAGACAAGAGAGTCTATTCCAGGTAGCAACCTCTGTTGCAATTACCCCACTTTCCTAAATGTGTGTGCATGTGCACTGTCAGGGGGTCTGGTTCTCTTTATCCCACAGGTATTTTTCAAGAGTAAGTCTTTTTTCCTGGATGTCTTTTTCTGCCAGTTATAGTAGCATCTGGGGAACTCTCAGCTCTATATTCCCCAATTCTGAAACAGCTTTCCCAAAGGAAAAGTAAACTTTCTGTTATCTCCATGACAGGAGATAATGTTGTTTTACAACTTGGAACAAGGCAAGTACCTCTTTTTAAAGCCCCTACCCTCCCACAGAAAGAGGAACACAGGGGTGCAATCTTCCTCAATGAATATGTTTCAAAGTGATGGCTCCCAAGCTTCTTGAGAAACTCAGTCCTGGATCGTAAAACTGGCAAGAGCTTGGAAGAAGATTTATATACATTTCAAAGGAGTAGAGAAAGGGTTTACAATGACAGGTTTAAAGTAAATGTTCTAAGAAAAGGGATGTCAGGGACTGGAGTCAGGAAGAAATTTGCCTGAAGTTTAGCCAACTTGTGGGGAGTGTTAAGGTCATCTTGGTCAGGCCACAGACACAGTTATCGCTGTGGACACTTAAACTCCTCAGGAGCTCCAAGGGGACCAGAAAGCAGCCATTCATGTGGCCTGAATTACTGCTTCTAGCAACATTGTTCTGGCTTTGCTGTCTTTATAACCAGTATCCCATCAGTGCCATTTATATTCAGTTATCAAATGACTGTTTTTTGATACTTTCCTAGTTGTGTCCTCCTTATTAAGCACTCAGAGTTGAAGGTGACTATCATGCTCATACAGCACAGGTTGTCCCTGCCTTTGAACATTCACTCTCATGCCCGCTGTGGGCAAAGCTCCTGCCTAGAAATAATAGATCTGCCTCTCTGCCTTTGCCATAAAGGCAAAAGTGAATCAAAAGAAAGAGGGGGGTGGGGGGGAGTGGAAAAACTAAAAATAAGAAGGCACTTCTCCTTGGGCAAGTTTTATACTCATACTGTGGTGCTCTGGGCCATATAAAGTAGTACTAAAGGACTTTAGAAAGAAGAAACAGAACCCTTCCTTGGCATAATAGCTGGAGTTATGTTATACTAAATCTCAACATTAAAAATGCATGTTTCTGAGGGACTTCCCTGGCGGCCTAGTGGTTAAGATTCTGCACTTCCACTGCTGGGGGCATGGGTTCCATCCCTTGTCTGGAAACTAAGACCCCATACACTATGCAGTGCAGCCAAAAAAAAAAAAAAAAAAAAAAAGCATGAATAAAAAGAAAAAGAATTTCTGCTATAAATTATTCTCTCAGTTAAGCGAGAGCATCTTGGAAGTTCCCTGATGGTCTAGTGGTAAGGATTCCAGGCTTCCACAGCCATGATCCACATGCAATTTCTGGTCAGAGGAAATGAGATCCTGCAAGCATTGAGGTAAGGCCTAAAAGAAAAAAGAAAAAAAAAAAAAAAAAAACAGCAAGGCATCTTTCCCACATGGTTTACACACATTAGTGGCTGTGAAGCTCTCAACCTTCTCACATCTGCGAATATTTTAAAGATACCAAATAGAACAAAATGCCTGCAGAAGAGTCAGAGGCTGAGAGAAAGGGCCCGGTGGTGGGGTGGGGGAGGAGGAGGTGGTGGTTAGAGATAAAGGGCCAAGAGAAATGAAAGAACATAAAGGAACACAGCTGAGGCAGTTCTCTTGTGTCTCTTCACTGTGGGTTTATTGCACGAACCTGCTGGAGAAAATAAAGAACTGATTTGTCCCATTCTCTAGGTTCCATATAAGAGTCTTTAGTGATGGGCCATACTTTTTAATATTTCTGAACATTAATCCAGAAAATGTCTAATTAAAAAGAATGGGAAAAAATAGGGAGATAGAAAGAAAGAAAGAAAGGATGAGAAACTATTATATTTGTAGTACTCTATTTTCCCATATAACAGTTAAAAGATTTTAAGGTAATGGTCTTTTAACCTTTTCTTATAGGTAATTTCACTCCAGTCAGCATTCTAAGCTTGCCATTAAACTCATCAAATTATTCACTAGAACCTTATGATAGGTAGTATCATTATATTCATTTACTAGCAGCAGAATTTTAAACTCTAGGACAGAAAGATACTTGTGCAAGTCATATCAAAGGTGAGCAGTGAAAACAAGAAACAAGAGCAGACAATCTGACTCAGACCCTTGTACTTTAACATGAGAGTCCTCTGTTTTACTGGGCACCACTTTTCTATATTGAAATGGGACATGGTCTAATGTGAGGAAAGTAGCTAATCCTAACATCATCTCAGTGAGTAAGGCCCCCTTTCACCTTCACTAATTGACACTTTGAATAGGAATCCCACTTATCTTGAACATCAGTCATGGCATGTGATATTAACCCCTAAGCTTTTTGTAAATCATCTGAGAAGATTAGATCCCCAAATTTTAATAGTTGTAGAATA
Organism: Bubalus kerabau; assembly: GCF_029407905.1. Lineage (NCBI taxonomy): Eukaryota > Metazoa > Chordata > Mammalia > Artiodactyla > Bovidae > Bubalus > Bubalus kerabau. Next base: position 144,905,857 of record NC_073624.1, on the reverse strand, counting down.
GGGGGATAAATTAACCTTAGCTGTTTTTGCATGTTTGCACACAATCAAATTTAACAGAATAAACTTTAGTGAAGATTAAAATGTGATATCCACAAGTCCAGAGAAGGAGTCAAGAAAGTAAATGAATAAACAAAACATACTTAAATGTATTAGAAAGAGTGTTTGCCATGTATCTGCTATATAAAAAATAAAAAGTTAAATAAAAAAGGGATCAGTCAGTTCAGTTCAGTCGCTCAGTCATGTCCAACTCTTTGCAACCCCATGAATGGCAGCACGCAGGCCTCCCTGTCCATCACCAACTCCAGGAGTTCATCCAGACTCACGTCCATCAAGTCAGTGATGCCATCCAGTCATCTCATCTTCTGTCGTCCCCTTCTCCTCCTGCCCCTAATCCCTCCCAGCATCAGAGTCTTTTCCAATGAGTCAACTCTTTGCATGAGGTGGCCAAAGTACTGGAGTTTCAGCTTTAGCATCATTCCTTCCAAAGAAATCCCAGGGCTGATCTCCTTCAGAATGGACTCATTGGATCTCCTTGCAGTCCAAGGGACTCTCAAGAGTCTTCTCAAACACCACAGTTCAAAAGCATCAATTCTTCAGCGTTCAGCCTTCTTCACAGTCCAACTCTCACATCCAAACATGACCACAGGAAAAACCATAGCCTTGACTAGACGAAACTTTGTTGGCAAAGTAATGTCTCTGCTTTTGAATATACTATCTAGGTTGGTCATAACTTTCCTTCCAAGGAGTAAGTGTCTTTTAATTTCATGGCTGCAGTCACCATCTGCAGTGATTTTGGAGCTCCCCAAAATAAAGTCTGACCCTGTTTCCACTGTTTCCCCATCTATTTGCCATGAAGTGATGGAACCGGATGCCATCATCTTCGTTTTCTGAATGTTGAGCTTTAAGCCAACTTTTTCACTCCCCTCTTTCACTTTCATCAAGAGGCTTTTTAGTTCCTCTTCACTTTCTGCCATAAGGGTGGTGTCATCTGCATATCTGAGGTTATTGATATTTCTCCCGGCAATCTTGATTCCAGCATGTGCTTCTTCCAGCCCAGCGTTTCTCATCATGTACTCTACATATAAGTTAAATAAGCAGGGTGACAATATACAGCCTTGACGAACTCCTTTTCCCATTTGGAACCACTCTGTTGTTCCATGTCCAGTTCTAACTGTTGCTTCTTGACCTGTATACAAATTTCTCAAGAGGCAGATCAAGTGGTCTGGTATTCCCATCTCTTTCAGAATTTTCCACAGTTTATTGTGATACACGCAGTCAAAGGCTTTGGCATAGTCAATAAAGCAGAAATAGATGTTTTTTCTGGAACTCTCTTGGTTTTTCCATGATCCAGCAGATGTTGGCAATTTGATCTCTGGTTCCTCTGCCTTTTCTAAAACCAGCTTGAACATCTGGAAGTTCATTGTTCACATATTGCTGAAGCCTGTCTCAGAGAATTTTGAGCATTACTTTGCTAGCGTATGAGATGAGTGCAATTGTGCCGTAGTTTGAGCATTCTTTGGCATTGTCTTTCTTTGGGATTGGAATGAAAACTGACCTTTCCCAGTCCTGTGGCCACTGTTGAGTTTTCCAAATTTGCTGGCAGACTCATCAAGAAACAAAGGGAGAAAAATCAAATCAATAAAATTAGAAACAAAAATGGAGAGATCACAACAGACAACACAGAAATACAAAGGATCATAAGAGACTACTATCAACAATTATATGCCAATAAAATGGACAACGTGGAAGAAATTGACAAATTATTAGAAAAGTACAACTTTCCAAAACTCGACCAGGAAGAAATAGAAAATCTTAACAGACCCATCACAAGCACGGAAATTGAAACAGTAATAAAAAATCTTCCAGCAAACAAAAGCCCAGGTCCAGATGGCTTCACAGCTGAATTTCTACCAAAAATTTAGAGAAGAGCTAACACCTATCCTGCTCAAACTCTTGCAGAAAATTGCAGAGGAAGGTAAACTTCCAAACTCATTCTATGAGGCCACCATCACCCTAATACCAAAACCTGACAAAGATGCCACAAAAAAAGAAAACTACAGGCCAATATCACTGATGAACATAGATGCAAAAATCCTTAACAAAATTCTAGCAATCAGAATCCAACAACACATTAAAAAGATTATATACCATGACCAAGTGGGCTTTATCCCAGGGATGCAAGGATTCTTTCAATATCCGCAAATCAATCAATGTAATACACCACATTAACAAATTGAAAAATAAAAACCATATGATTATCTCAATAGATGCAGAGAAAGCCTTTGACAAAATTCAACATCCATTTATGATAAAAACTCTCCAGAAAGCAGGAATAGAAGGAACATACCTCAACATAATAAAAGCTATATATGACAAACCCACAGCAAACATTATCCTCAATGGTGAAAAATGGAAAGCATTTCCTCTAAAGTCAGGAACAAGACAAGGGTGCCCACTTTCACCATTACTATTCAACATAGTTTTGGAAATTTTGGCCACAGCAATTAGAGCAGAAAAAGAAATAAAAAGAATCCAAACTGGAAAAGAAGAAGTAAAACTCTCACTATTTGCAGATGACATGATCCTCTACATAGAAAACCCTAAAGACTCCACCAGAAAATTACTAGAACTAATCAATGACTATAGTAAAGTTGCAGGATATAAAATCAACACACAGAAATCCCTTGCATTCCTATACACTAATAATGAGAAAACAGAATAAGAAATTAAGGAAACAATTCCATTCACCATTGCAACGGAAAGAATAAAATACTTAGGAATATATCTACCTAAAGAAACTAAAGACCTATATATAGAAAACTATAAAACACTGGTGAAAGAAATCAAAGAGGACACTTACAGATGGAGAAATATACCATGTTCATGGATTGGAAGAATCAATATAGTGAAAATGAGTATACTACCCAAAGTAATTTATAGATTCAATGCAATCCCTATCAAGCTACCAACAGTATTCTTCACAGAGCTAGAACAAATAATTTCACAATTTGTATGGAAATACAAAAAACCTCGAATAGCCAAAGCTATCTTGAGAAAGAAGAATGGAACTGGAGGAATCCACCTACCTGACTTCAGGCTTTACTACAAAGCCACAGTTATCAAGACAGTATGGTACTGGCACAAAGACAGAAATATAGATCAATGGAACAAAATAGAAAGCCCAGAGATAAATCCACGCACATATGGACACCTTATCTTTGACAAAGGAGGCAAGAATATACAATGGATTAAAGACAATCTCTTCAACAAGTGGTGCTGGGAAATCTGGTCAACCACTTGTAAAAGAATGAAACTAGAACACTTTCTAACACCATACACAAAAATAAACTCAAAATGGATTAAAGATCTAAATGTAAGACCAGAAACTATAAAACTCCTAGAGGGGAACATAGGCAAAACACTCTCTGACATACATCACAGCAGGATCCTCTATGACCCACCTCCCAGAATATTGGAAATAAAAGCAAAAATAAACAAATGGGACCTAATTAATCTTAAAAACTTCTGCACATCAAAGGAAACTATTAGCAAGGTGAAAAGACAGCCTTCAGAATGGGAGAAGATAATAGCAAATGAAGCAACTGACAAACAACTAATCTCAAAAATATACAAGCAACTCCTACAGCTCAACTCCAAAAAAATAAATGACTCAATCAAAAAATGGGCCAAAGAACTAAAGAGACATTTCTCCAAAGAAGACATACAGATGGCTAACAAACACATGAAAAGATGCTCAACATCACTCATTATCAGAGAAATGCAAATCAAAACCACTATGAGGTACCATTTCACGCCAGTCAGAATGGCTGCGATCCAAAAGTCTACAAGCAATAAATGCTGGAGAGGGTGTGGAGAAAAGGGAACCCTCTTACACTGTTGGTGGGAATGCAAACTAGTACAGCCACTATGGAGAACAGTGTGGAGATTCCTTAAAAAACTGAAAATAGAACTGCCTTATGATCCAGCAATCCCACTGCTGGGCATACACACTGAGGAAACCAGAAGGGAAAGAGACACGTGTACCCCAATGTTCATCGCAGCACTGTTTATAATAGCCAGGACATGGAAGCAACCTAGATGTCCATCAGCAGATGAATGGATAAGAAAGCAGTGGTACATATACACAATGGAGTATTACTCAGCCATTAAAAAGAATACATTTGTATCAGTTCTAATGAGGTGGATGAAACTGGAGCCTATTATACAGAGTGAAGTAAGCCAGAAGGAAAAACACCAATACAGTATACTAACGCATATATATGGAATTTAGAAAGATGGTAACAATAGCCCTGTGTACGAGACAGCAAAAGAGACACTGATGTATAGAACAGTCTTATGGACTCTGTGGGAGAGGGAGAGGGTGGGAAGATTTGGGAGAATGGCATTGAAACATTTAAAATATCATGTATGAAACGAGTTGCAAGTCCAGGTTCGATGCACGATACTGGATGCTTGGGGCTGGTGCACTGGGACGACCCAGAGGGATGGAATGGGGAGGGAGGAGGGAGGAGGGTTCAGGATGGGGAACACTTGTATACCTGTGGCGGATTCATTTTGATGTTTGGCAAAACTAATACAATTATGTAAAGTTTAAAAATAAAATAAAATTTTAAAAAAATTAAAAAAAAAAAAAAAAAAAGAAGCCAAATTTGCTGGCATATTGAGTGCAGCAGTTTCACAGCATCATCTTTCAGGACCTGGAACAGCTCAACTGGAATTCTATCACCTCCACTGGCTTTGTTCGTAGTGATGCTTTCTAAGGCCCACTTGACTTCACATTCCAGGATGTCTGGTTCTAGGTCAGTGGTCACACCATCGTGATTATCTTGGTCGTGAAGATCTTTTTTGTACAGTTCTTCTGTGTATTCTTGCCATCTCTTCTTAATATCTTCTGCTTCTGTTAGCTCCATACGATTTCTGTCCTTTATCGAGCCCATCTTTGCATGAAATGGCCCCTTGGTATCTCTAATGTTCTTGAAGAGATCTCTAGTCTTTCCCATTCTGTTGTTTTCCCTATTTCTTTGCATTGATCACTGAAGAAGGCTTTCTTATCTCTTCTTGGATAAATTGCTCTATATATTGGGCTTCCCTAGTGGCTCAGATGGTGAAGAATCTGCCTGAAATGTGGGAGTACCAGGTTCAATCCTGGGTCAGGAAGATCCTCTGGAGACTGGAATAAATATCTACTCCAGTAGTCTCACTTGTAGAATTCCATGGATAGAGAAGCCTGGCAGGCTGGGCCATAGTCCATGGGGTTGCAGAGTCAGACATGACTGAGCAACTAACACTTTCAGTATATTTACTGAAATTATTGAGTCAGAAACACTGTCCATAGGAATGGAAATGCTGACCACACAGAAGCAAAAAAACACTTATTATTACAAGTTGATCAGACATAAAATACACCTAACATGGAGTTCGACATATTTTACATACCTGCATTAGCTGACTAAGGAGTACTATACAAGGTTATCCCAAGTTAACTTCCCAATATACTCTCCCCAATCCTATAAATATATTAAAGGGCCGCACTAGAAATGTGAAGAAACACTGAAGCTAGTAAATTATCCTTTTATCATTGGGAGGGCAAAAACAGTCTTCATCTACATGGACAGAGCAGCCTAGCGGGCTACAGTTCATGGGGTCACAAAGTGTTGGATACAACTGAGCAAATAACACTTTACTTTACAGTTAAGTAACTCAATTGCACCCAACTCCAGTACTCTTGCCTGGAAAGTCCCATGGATGGAGGAGCCTGGTGGGCTGCAGTCCATGGGGTCGCAAAGAGTCAGACATGACTGAGTGACTTCACTTTCACTTTTCAGTTTCATTCATTGGAGAAGGAAATGGCAACCCACTCCAGTGTTCTTGCCTGGAGAATCCCAGGGGCGGGGGAGCCTGGTGGGCTGCCGTCTATGGGGTCGCAGAGTCGGACACAACTGAAACAACTTAGCAGCAGCAGCAGCAGCAGCAGCAGCAAGTAATTCAGGGAAGAATAGGTTATTCACCTAAAAGAATGATCAGGAGAGTTTTTTTAGAGGATATTCCTTGAGCTAAGCCATGAAAGTGAATACATATTCATTACGAATAGGGGAGGGGGGAAGGAAAAATGAGTAAAAACATTTAAAGTGGTTAGGCACAGGTGGATTCAAGATATGGATCTGACATTTCTAGGTAATGAAATTACAGCAAGAAAAATCATGAGTAGAAAAATAAAGAAATACCAGAAATCACAATGCTTTGGAGATATTACCTAGTTGTCTGTACTGTGCCCTAAAAGTAACTTCAAGCCATAAAAATGACTTAAAGCCACTAAAGGGTTTTACCTTGGTAAGTACATTAAGAGATTTTCATAATACATATTAACTTTTAGAGCAGTAGGGAATGCTTGGAAGAGGTGAAAGACTGGAAACAGGAAGACCAGGTAGAAAATTGTAATAATCAAAGTCAGAAAGGACAAGAATTCTAAAACAGAAAGATCATGAGACTCTGTTAGTCTGGCTTTGATAATTGCAGTAGGACTACTAGGGGAGATGGATGTATAGAGACAGATAGACCAGATAAGTAGATAGATAGGTAGACAGATATATAGACATACAGACAAAATAGAGATAAATATACTTACATAATTTACTAGAAGAATATGCCCTTGCATAATTGTGAGAGTTGGTTAGAGAGTATGTGTTAAAACTGCCATATTCATGTCTGATTCCAGAACTTGAAATCTGTAGGGCAGCCAGTGAGAAACAGAACATGGGTATGAAGTGGGGGGAGAATAAGGATCAATTAGAACCCATTAACATGGGCAGGAATCCACAGGACAGACTAGTCTTAATTCTTTCAAATTTATGGCATAGCTGTTCTCAGGAGAAAATCAAGCTCTGACTCATGAACTGAAACAAGCACTTGTCCCAGAACTTGGATAAGTTAAAGATAGGTCTGAGAGAAGGCGGTGTAACTGATACTTTAAGTCAATGAGACAAGCTTGCAGGTAAGTGACAACATGTATGAGTTACAAGACTTCCTGCTGCCCCATGCACTGACACTGTAAACATTATAGAAAAAAGGATTGTGCTTCACTTTTGCTTTCTAATCTCTAAAATGTCTTTTGTGATCCATCTTAAATAAAATATACAATAAAGGGTATTCTGGGAAATGAAATATATAATAAAGGGCATTCTGGTAGTTCACCCTAGCCCAGCTGGCACGTACAAAGATGCCAGCAAAGACTGATATGAAATTATTTGATAAAAGCAGAATAGGAGTTCATGTGTAATTATACATGTCTTGTGGAGTGAAACAATATCAAAAATAAAGAATTCATTAAGTTTGGTACCTTCAATCCAGTACAATGAAATTTCAGCAGTAGAATCTGAGGCCAGAGACTAAAAAAAAAAAAAAAAAAAAAAAAAAAAAAATAGATGGGAATTATCAACAGGAAGAAAGTTATTTACAAGACTTCAAGAAAGCATAGGGTAGAGAGAAGGAAGTAGCTTTGGAGGAGCCACAATAAATGTAGTAAAATAATAATAATAATAATATGGAAGATGTGCATTTTAGAATATTTTTGGCATTCTAGAGGAGCCAATGAGAGTAGATAATTTAAAATTCAGAAAAGAAGTAGGCAATCTAAAGAACCCTTGGATGCCAGGAGAATATATCAGTACAAACAGACAAGTGTCAACCTAAGAAGGAACATCTTTTCTGAGAATGACAGAGCAAAAGGTAAAGGTAGGGCTTTTCATAATTAGTCATAACAATATTTTTGAAATGTTCAATATCACACAGGTTTACCGACACCTAAAAAGTGACTGTTTTATTAATTTTTTCTTACACAAGCTTCATAATATTATCAATTGTACTTGTGTCTAGACAAATTAAATCTCTTGAAGTTTTATAAGAAATCACAATTTTAAATAATATTTACAATATGAAAGTTTGCAATATTAAATAATAAATTTTAATATGTGGGTCTGGGTATGTGTTCAGTAAATATACTGTGAGAATTGTATTAGGGTCTAAATTATCTCTGCTGCTGCTGCTAAGTCACTTCAGTCGTGTCCGACTCTGTGCAACCCCATAGATGGCAGCCAACCAGGCTCCCCTGTCCCTGGGATTCTCCAGGCAAGAACACTGGAGTGGGTTGCCATTTCCTTCTCCAATGCATGAAAGTAAAAAGTGAAAGTGAAGTTGCTCAGTTGTGTCTGACTCTTAGCGACCCCATGGACTGCAGCCTACCAGCCTCCACCGTCCATGGGATTTCCAGGCAAGAGTACTGGAGTGGGATGCCACTGCCTTCTCCGAAATTACCACTAGGCTAATGCAAATTGAATTGTTAAACTACTGAACTTGTCAACACAGATTCTCAGTTATATAACATTATATAAATTTAGAGTTGAAAATCTCTAGAGTTCTAGGATTTTCCATTTCACTTCTCTGGGGGTAAATTGCACTTATTCTTATAACAGTATCTGTTAATTAAATGTTCAGAGTAAGTTAAAAAATACTTTACAAAATTTTCTAAAATAAAAAGTAACTTTTAAAGATATATCCAAGGGATTAAAGTTAATTTCAATATGTAGGCACATTTCTTGTTAACAAAGCAAGTCAGCTATTACCTCAAAAGTTAAGGTCACATCTTGCTTTGCTCCAGAGTAAATGAAATGATATAGGGTGAATAATGTATGCATTTTAAGACCAAAATATTCTCCATTTTTATCCTATAAATAATACATAAAACATATTGACCGTCATGTAGGTTTATTTAAATAAATAGTACACTTGAAAATAAAAACAGAACTCAAAATTCTAGATTATAACATACCTGCAAAATATCAATATTCAGAAAATCATTGTGAATTCGTTCATGTGTTTTTGAGATAAGACAGCATCAAATGAAATATTATTTAGCTTTGACTTTAAGTCCAACACTTCTGAGCCTATATAAAAGTAAACCAAATAAAATAATGAAACTTTAAAAAAGTCTTTCTTTTCTTCTAATGTGTAAATGAAGCTAAAGTGTTTGTTTATTTTAATTTAGAAAAAAATGAAAATGCTTGTCAATCACATGTTAAATGAAACAATATTTTTGAGAAGGAACCATTAATTGCCATGAAAGTAAAGTGAATTATACTTAGTCACGTAGAACAATGAGAGATTTTCATCAATTCTTTCACGGCTTTATAAAATTGAAAGCATCCATTTTATGTTTCCTTGTGCCTTTTCCTTTCAAATTTTTTAGTTTCTGCTTAGAGAACTAATCTTATCTCTATTGTTCTTTTCTTTGCCATTTTTTCCCTTGGCATGTGATTTGGAGCTATCTTTAATAGAGAATATTGTTAACACTTTAAATTGTATCTAAGCTTCTAAGACTCTCTCTCTGCCACTATCCCTCTCTGACTCTCTAAATCCCCAACTCTAATATGCATTTCATGACATTTATAAGTTGGGGTATTTTAAAGTAAAAAAAAAAATATTACTTAGGTTCATAAACAATACATGTATAAAAATGATGTATGCAAAAAATAGCAGTTGATAAACTGATAAAGCAAAAACTAGAGTTTGGTGTCCTCATGAAACTAGATAAGATAACTCTAAGTTATTTCCTTCCAAGTAGACTGCTGATTTATGGGACTCAGGAAAAACATTTTCAACTGAGCCTAGAGTCCTCACGTTAGAGACTGAATATCTATGCTAACTCATCATGGGAATAAAGATTCCATTAGCTACTTGGTGAGTCAAGAAGGACAAACCAAGAAAATCATCAGTTTTATAAATGTAGGACTGAAGCTGAAGAAAACTCACAGAAATTGTAGATATTTATTACTGCAAACTCATAATCGCTTTTTGTTTATCCTTAAGTTTGCTTTTGCAAAAAGGAAGGTATACAATTTTACTGACTTGAATACTAAACAAACTTGCAGTTTTGGGATGCTGTTGTGTGACAATATTATATATTCTGTACTTGACATACAATTTTTTTTTAAGTTTTTTAATTGAAGGATAATTGCTTTACAGAATTTTGTGGTTTTCTGTCATATATCAACAAGAATCAGCCATAGATACACCCATGTCTCCTGCCTCCCAGACCTCCCTCCCATCTCTCTCCCCACACCACTCTTCAACCTGTTGAAAAGCCGCTGTTTGAGTTCCCTGAGTCATACAGCAAATTCCCATTGGCTATCTGTTTTATATGTGGTATTGTAAATTTCTATGGTACTCTGTTCCATACATCTCCCCTTCTCCCTCCTCTCCTCCCACCTTGTCCATAGGTCTGTTCTCTGTGTCTGTTTCTCCATTGCTACCCTGAAAATGAATTCATCAGTGCCATCTCTTCAGATTCCATATATATGTGTCAGAATATGATATTTATATTTCTCTTTCTGACTTACTTCACTCTGTATAATGGGCTCTAGTTCCATCCACCTCATAAGAACAGATTCAAATGCATTCCTTTTTATGGCTGAGTAGTATTCCATTTGGAGAAGGCAATGGCACCCCACTCCAGTACTCTTGCCTAGAAAATCCCATGGACAGAGAAGCCTGGTAGGCTGCAGTCCATGGGGTCGCTAGAGTAAGACATGACTGTGAGACTTCACTTTCACTTTTCACTTTCATGCATTGGAGAAGGAAATGGCAACCCACTCCAGTGTTCTTGCCTGAAGAATCCCAGGGACGGAGGAGCCTGGTTGGCTGCCATCTATGGGGTTGCACAGAGTTGAAGCGACTTAGCAGCAGCAGCAGCAGCAGCAGTATTCCACTGTATATATGTACCACAGCTTCTTTATCCATTTATCCTAGATGTCAATGGACATCTAGGTTGCTTCCATATTCTAGCTATTATAAATAGTGCTGCAGTGAACATTGGGGTACATGTCTTTTTTTTCAGTTTTGATTTCTTCAGGGTATATGCCTAGGAGTGGGATTGCTGGGTCATATGATGGTTTTATTCCTAACTTTTTAAGGAGTCTCCATCCTGTGTTCCATAGTGGCTGTATCAACTTACATTCCTACTAGCAGTGCAAGAGTGTTCCCTTTTCCTCACACCCCCACCAGAATTTATTTTTTGTAGACTTTTGATGATGGCCATTCTGATTGGTGTGAGGTGGTATCTCATTGTAGTTTTGATTTGCATTTTTCTTATAATGAGTGATGATGAGCATCTTTTCATGTGTTTGTTAGCCATCTGTATGTCTTTTTGGAGAAATATCTCTTCAAGTCCCTTTCTCACTTTTTGATTGGGTTCTTTGCTTTTCTGGTATTCAGTTGAATAACCTGCTTGTGCATTTTGGAAATTAATTCTTTATCAATTGCTTCCTTTACTATTATTGTCTCCCAACCTGGGGTTTTCTTTTCACCTTGCTTGTAGTTTCCTTTGCTGTGCAAAATATTTTAAGTTTGATCAGGTCCCACTTGTTTATTTTTGTTTTCATTGCCATTACTCTAGGAGGTAGGTCATATAAGATCTTGTTTTGATTTACATCATCGAGAGTTCTGCCTATTTCCTCCTCTAAGAGTTTAATAGTTTCTGGTCTTACATTCGGAAAAGGCAATGGCACCTCACTCCAGTACTCTTGCCTGGAAAATCCCATGGATGGAGGAGCCTGGTAGGCTGCAGCCCATGGGGTCACTAAGAGTCAGACACGACTAAGCGACTTCACTTTCACTTTTCACATTCATGCGTTGGAGAAGGAAATGGCAACCCACTCCATTGTTCTTGCCTGGAGAATCCCAGAGATGGGGGAGCCTGATGGGCTGCCATCTATGGGGTCGCACAGAGTCGGACACGACTGAAGTGACTTAGCAGCAGCAGCAGCAGCAGGTCTTACATTTAGGTCTTTAATCCATTTTGAGTTTATCTTTCTGTATGGTGTTAGGTAGTGATCTAATTTCATTCTTTTGCATGTAGCTGTCCAGTTTTCCCAACACCACTTAATGAAGAGTCTGTCTTTCCCAACACCACTTAATGAAGAGTCTGTCTTTGCCCCATTATATATTTTTGCCTCCTTTGTCAAAAATAAGGTACGCATAGATGCATGGATTTATCTCTGGGTTCTCTATCTTGTTCCATTGGTCTGTATTTCTGATTTTGTGCCAGTACCATACTGTCTTGATGGCTGTCGTTTTGTAATATAGTCTGAAGCCAGGAAGATTGATTCCTCCAGTTCCATTCTTCTTTCTCAAGACAGCTTTTGCTATTCGGAGTCTTTTGTGTTTCCATATGAATTGTGAATTTTTTGTTCTAGTTCTGGAAAAAAAGCAATTGGTAACTTGATAGGGATCACTTTGAGTCTGTAGATTGCATTTGGTAGTATAGTCATTTACACGATATTGATTCTTCCAACCCAGAAATGTGGAATATCTCTCCACCTGTTTATGTCATCTTTGATTTCTTTCATTGGTGTCTTTTAATTTTCCATATAAAGATCTTTTGTTTCTGTAGGTAGGTTTAACCCTAGATATTTTATTCTTTTTGTTACAATGGTGAATGGGATTGATCCCTTAATTTATCTTTCTGATTTTTCATTGCTAGTATATAGGAGTGCAAATGATTATTGTGTATTGACCTTGTAGCCTATGACTTGGCTGAATTCACTGATTAGCTCTAGTAATTTTCTGATAGTTTCATTTGGGTTTTCTATGTATAATATCATGTCATCTGCAAACAGTGAGAGTTTTACTCCTTCTTTTATCATCTGCATTCCTTCTATTTCTATTTCTTCTCTAACTGCCATAGCTAGAACTTCCAAAACTGTGTTGTGTTGAATAATAGTGAGAGTGGACACTCTAGTCTTGTTCCTTATCTTCGAGGATTCATTTTTCACCATAGAGAATAGTGTTTTCTGTGGGCTTTTCATATATGACCTTTACTATGTTGAGGTAGGCTCCTTCTATGCCCATTTTTTGAATCGTTTTTGTCATAAATGGATACTGGATTTTGTCAAAGGTTTTTTCTGCATCTATTGAGAAGATCACATGGTTTTTATCTTTCAGTGTGTTGATATGGTGTATCACACTGATTGATTTGTGTATATTGAAGAATTCTTGCATCCCTGGAATAAGGCTATGGTTTTTCCTGTGGTCATGTATGGATGTGAGAGTTGGACTATGAAGAAGGCTGAGTGCCGAATAATTGATACTTCTGAACTGTGGTGTTGGAGAAGACTCTTGAGAGTCCCTTGGACTGCAAGAAGATGCAACCAGTCCATTCTGAAGGAGATCAGCCCTGGGATTTCTTTGGAAGGAATGCTGCTAAAGCTGAAACTCCAGTACTTTGGCCACCTCATGCGAAGAGTTGACTCATTGGAAAAGACTCTGATGCTGGGAGGGATTGGGGGCAGGAGGAGAAGGGGATGACAGAGGATGAGATGGCTGGATGGCATCACTGACTCGATGGCCGTGAGTCTGAGTGAACTCCGGGAGCTGGGGATGGACAGGGAGGCCTGGCGTGCTGCGATTCATGGGATCGCAAAGAGTCAGACACGACTGAGTGACTGATCTGATCTGATCTGAATCATGGTGTATGAGCTCTTTAATGTGTTGTTGGATTCTGTTTGCTAGAATTTTGTTGAGGATTTTTGCATTTATGTTCATCAGTGATATTGGCCTGTAATTTTCTTTTTTTTTTAATGTTGCCTTTAGTTTTGGTACCAGAGTGATTGTTGCCTCATAGAATGAGTTTGGAAGTGTTTCTTCTTCTGCAATTTTTGGGAAGGGTTTCAGAAAAATAGGCATTAGCTCTTCTCTAAATGTTTGATAGAATTCCCATATGAGCCATCTGGCTTTGGGCTTTTGTTTTTGGGGAGATTTTTGATCACTGTTTAAATTTCAGTGTTTTTAATTGGGTTGTTCATAATTTCTATTTCTTCCTGGTTCAGTCTTGGGAGGATGATCTTTTCTAAGTATCTGTCCATTTCCTCTAGGTTGTCCATTTTATTAGCATATAGTTGCTTATAATATTCTCTTAATTCCTTTAAGATTCTCTTAAAATCCTTTGTATTTCTGTGTTGTCTGTTGTAACCTCTCCTTTTTCATTTCTAATTTTATTGATTTGATTTTTCTCCCTTTTTCTTGATTAGTCTGGTTAGTGGTTTGTCAATTTTGTTGATCTTCTCAAAGAACCAGTTCATAGTTTTATTAATCTTTCCTATTGTTTACTTCATTTCTTTTTAAAATTATTTCTGCTCTGATTTTTATGATCTCCTTCCTTCTGCTGACTTGGGTTTTGTTTTGTTTTGTTTTGTTCTTCTTTTTCCAGCTGCTTTAGATGTAGAGTTAGGCTGTCTAGTCGGTGCTTTTCTTGCTTCTTGAAGTATGATTGTATCGCTATAAACCTCCCTCTTAGAACCGATTTTTCTGAGTCCATAGGTTTTGGGTCATCATGTTTTTATTGTCATTTGTTTCTAGGACTCTTGACTTCTTTTCTTATTTCTTCAGTAACCTCATTGTTATTTAGTAATGTATTGTTTAATCTCCATGAGTCTTCTGTTTGTTGGTTGGGTTTTTGTTTTTTTTTTTTTTTCTAATTTTTTTCCCTGTAGTTGATATCTAGTCTCATATGTTTGTGGTCAGAGAAAAACTTGAAACAATTTCAATTGTCTTAAATTTACTGAGGCTTGAATTATGGCCCAAGATGTGGTCCTGAGAATATCCTGGAGAATGTTCCACATGCACTTGAGAAGAACGTGCATTCTTCTGCGTTTGGGTGGAAGGTCCTGAAGATATTAATTAGGTCCATTTGGTCTAATGTTTCATTTAAGGTTTCTGTTTCCTTATTGATTCTCTGTTTTGATGATCTGTCCATTGGTGAAAGTGGGGTGTTAAAGTCCCATAATATTATTGTGTTGCTGTCGATTTCTCCTCTCATGCCTGTTAGTGTTTGCCATATGTATTGAGGTGTTCCTATGTTGGCTGCATAGACTTTTACAATTGCTATGTCTTATTCTTGGATTGATACCTTGATAATTATGTAATGTCCTTCTTTGTCTCTTATGATATTCTTTATTAAGCATATTTTGTCTGAAATAAGGATTGCCACTCCAGCTTTCTTTTGGTTTCCATTTGCATGGAATATATATATATATATATATATATATATATTTTCCATCCTTTTACTTTCAGTCTGAATGTGTCTCTAGGTCTGAAGTGGGTCTTCTGTAGGCATATATATGGGTCTTGTTTTTGTATCCATTCAGTCAGTCTGTATCTTTTGGTTGCTGCATTTAATCCATCTACATTTAAGGTAATTATTGATACATATGTTCCTATTGGCATTTTCTTGATTGTTTTGTGATTGTTTTTGTAGGCCTTTCCTTTCTTTTGTGTTTACTTGCTATGTAAGTCCCTTTAGTATTTGTTGCAAGACTGGCTTGGTGGTGCTGAATTCTCTTAACTTCTGCTTGTCTGTAAAGCTTTTGATTTCTCCATCAGTTTGACTGAGATCTTTGCTGGGAATAGTAATCATGGTTGTAGGTTTTCTCTTTCAGTACTTCAAATATATCCTGCCATTCCCTTCTGTCCTGTAGAGTTTCTGCTGAAAGATCTGCTGTTTATCATATGGGTTTTCCCTTGTGTGCTACTTGTTGCTTTTCTCTTGCTGCTTTTAATATTCTTTCTTTGTGCTTAATCTCTGTTAGCTTGATTAATATGTTCTCGATGTGTTATTCATCTCTTTTTACTTATTCTTTATTTCTTCTATGTCCTTGGTGATTGTATTAACTGTGTTAAATGTGTCTTTCATTTTCTCCACTTAATTTTCAAGTCTTCAGAGCATCTTTGCCTTCATTATTCTGAATTATCTTTCAGGGAGATTACTTATTTCCTCTTCATTTATTTGGTCTTATGAGTTTCTACCTTATGCTTTCATTTGTACTGTATTTCTCTGTCTTTTCATCTTTCTTTCTTTTTTTCTTTTTCTAACTTGTTCCACCTGAGGTCTCCTTTTCCCAGGCTTTAGGGCTGTATTAGTTCTTCCTTTTGATTTTTTCCCTTGGAGGGAAATGTTGGTTGGTTGGATTGTGTGGATTTCTGGTTGGGGTGACTTGTGCCTGTGTTCCAGTGGGAGGGGATCAAGTAGGTAATTACAGAAATACTGGGACATATACAGACACACTTCCACACATACAGTTATAACCATAATGTTCTAAGAAAAGAGTACAAGAGATTGACTTGGTGAGCAAGGGAAACCAGGGGTAATATCAACGAATTGAAAGTAGAGTTAGCTAATGCTCAATCTGGAAATCTGAGCATAGCAGAGGACCAACTAGAAAATATAGCATAGAGATCTCAACAATTTAACTTACTTGGTGAAAGAAGAAAGAGTGAAGGGAAAAAAAGGAGAATAAAAAGGAAAGATAAAAAAGAAAGAGGAGAAGGGAGGGAAAAGAGAAAAGGAAGAGGGTGGAGAAGAGGATAAAAAAATAAAAAGACAGAGGGAGAAAAGAAAAAATAGAAAAGCAAAGATGAATAGCTAGATGTGTTAAAGATTTATATATATTCAGGAATAGCTATAGCCAGTAAAGAACAGTAGGAAAAGCAGTTGGCTATATCAATAACAAAACACAAAAACACATCAAGAAAAAAAGGGAAAAAAAGTGAGAAAGAGGAAAACAAAACAAAAAACTTAAAATGATTTCTTTTTCTTTTTGGTTTTTTGACAAGAAACAAAAAGAGGAAAACTCCACAGCACTGCAAAAGACTAAAATGGAGGTGGAAATATGTAGGGGAAATAAACCATGTGATTTATAAGAAAAAACAAATCTTAAAATGAGATTTTTTTTTTTAATAAGGAGAACAAAGAGGAAAACTCCACAGCACTTCAAAAAGCTAATGTGATGGTGGAAATATGTTGGAGAATAAGAAGAACAAATCTTTAAAATGAATATTTTTTTTAATTTTTATAACAAGAAAAACAAAGAGGAAAACTCCACAGCACCGCTAAAGACTAGTGTGAAGGTGGAGATATGTTGGGGAATAAACTGTGATTTAAAAGAAAAAAAGAAAAAAAAATTAGTTTCTCAAGGTCATAGTTCTTGGTTGTAGGGTCTGCCCCTATGGACGGGGTTCAGTTAGTGTCCTATGATGTTTTCCTGGTTGGTAGAGGTTGTGCCTGTGTTCTGGTTGATAGAGCTGGAACTTGTCTCTCTGAAGGGTAGGGCAATGTCCAGTAGTATGTTTTGGAGTGTCTATGGAGATGGCAAGAATACACAGAAGAACTGTACAAAAAAGATCTTCATGACCCAGATAATCATGATGGTGTGATCACTGACCTAGAGCCAGACACCCTGAAATGTGAAATCAAGTGGGCCTTAGAAAGCATCACTATGAACAAAGCTAGTGGAGGTGATGGAATTCCAGTTGAGCTATTCCAAATCCTGAAAGATGATGCTGTGAAAGTGCTGCACTCAATATGCCAGCACATTTGGAAAACTCAGCAGTGGCCACAGGACTGGAAAAGGTCACTTTTCATTCCAATCCCAAAGAAAGGCAATGCCAAAGAATGCTCAAACTACCACACAATTGCACTCATCTCACACGCTAGTAAAGTAATGCTCAAAATTCTCCAAGCCAGGCTTCAGCAATACGTGAACTGTGAACTTCCTGATGTTCAAGCTGGCTTTAGAAAAGACGGAGGAACCAGAGATCAAATTGCCAACCTCCGCTGGATCATGGAAAAAGCAAGAGAGTTCCAGAAAAACATCTATTTCTGCTTTATTGACTATGCCAAAGCCTTTTACTGTGTGGATCATAATAAACTGTGGAAAATTCTGAAACAGATGGGAATACCAGACCACCTGACATGCCTCATGAGAAATTTGTATGCAGGTCAGGAAGCAACAGTTAGAACTGGACATGGAACAACAGACTGGTTCCAAATAGGAAAAGGAGTTCGTCAAGGCTGTATATTGTCACCCTGTTTATTTAACTTATATGCAGAGTACATCATTAGAAACGCTGGACTGGAAGAAACACAAACTGGAATCAAGATTGCCAGGAGAAATATCAATAACCTTAGATATGCAGATGACACCACCCTTATGGCAGAAAGTGAAGAGAAAATAAAAAGCCTCTTGATGAAAGTGAAAGTGGAGAGTGAAAAAGTTGGCTTAAAGCTCAACTTTCAGAAAACGAAGATCATGGCCTCAGGTCCCACCACTTCATGGGAAATAGATGGGGAAACAGTGGAAACAGTGTCAGACTTTATTTTTCTGGGCTCCAAAATCACTACAGATGGTGACTGCAGCCATGAAATTAAAAGACGCTCCTTGGAAGGAAAGTTATGACCAACCTAGATAGTATATTCAAAAGCAGAGACATTACTTTGCCAACAAAGGTCCGTCTAGTCAAGGCTATGGTTTTTCCTGTGGTCATGTATGGATGTGAGAGTTGGACTGTGAAGAAGGCTGAGTGCCGAAGAATTGATGCTTTTGAACTGTGGTGTTGGAGAAGACTCTTGAGAGTCCCTTGGACTGCAAGGAGATCCAACCAGTCCATTCTGAAGGAGATCAGCCCTGGGATTTCTTTGGAGGGAATGATGCTAAAGCTGAAACTCCAGTACTTTGGCCACCTCATGTGAAGAGTTGACTCATTGGAAAAGACTCTGGTTCTGGGTGGGATTGTGGGCAGGAGGAGAAGGGATGACAGAGGATGAGATGGCTGGATGGCATCACTGACTCGATGGACATGAGTCTCAGTGAACTCCGGGAGTTGGGTCTGGATAGGGAGGCCTGGCGTGCTGCGATTCATGGGGTCGCAAAGAGTCGGACACGACTGAGCGACTGATCTGATCTGATCTGATGGGTTCAGTATGCCTTTGGGCAATCCTAGTTTTCTCAGTGTTAGGCACATTTATTTCTGCTGCTGCTGCTTCAGAGTGGCCCTCTCAGCATATCTGCAGTGCTGCCGGCCCCCTCCTTGTCCTGGGATCATTGCCAATGCTTCTATTCCCCTGTTCCGCCCTGCGCTTTTGGCCAAAACTTGCTAGGTAGATGCTTGTGTGGATCCTTCTGTGTTGCAGCGACTTGTGTGGGCTTCCCTCAGCCCTCTAAGCTCACCCTCTGTGTCGCGGGGCTTATGTACATTTGACTCATTGCCCTAGGTCCCTCTGTGTCTAGGGCTTGCATGCACTTGTCTCGGCTTCCCCACCTAGCCTCTGAGTCGTGAGGCTCCTGTGGACTTTTTTCAGCTCCCCATGCCCACCCTCCCCATCGCAGGGTTTATGTGCACTTGTTTCCTCTCACTGCCTACCTTCTCTGTCTCTGGGGTTATTTGTTCTTCTTTCAGCTGTACCAGGAAGTTTGTGTGCACTGCCCAAGTTTGTATGCTTCACCTCTATCTGAACCCCAGTCCCGCGCTTTGCACAGGGTGTGCTTGCCGCAGCACACCAGGCTACCTGGGCCCACCCTCTGTGCTGCAAGGGTTGTGCACAATGGCTGAGTTTGTATGCCTCGCCACTCTCAGTTTCCTGAGCCCACGGTCTGTTGGGGGTCATATACCCATAAGCTGTTAGCAGGCTGAGAAGCGCAGTTTTCTCTGTTTACTTCCCTCCAAGTCCCTGTTTTGCCTGGTTTTCCAGTACTTTACAGTTCCCCTTTAGGCTTGCCTGTGAAGGAGTTTCCCTGTGCACTGGAACTCCTGTTTCAGGGTTCCCTCCCTCCCTTGGGGCACAAACTCCTGCCCAGAAGTTCTCCCACTTTTCCTCTTTTATGTCTCTCTCCGAGGCAATGGCACCCCACTCCAGTACTCTTGCCTGGAGAATCCCATGGATGGAGGAGCCTGGTGGGCTGCAGTCCATGGGGTCACGAAGAATTGGACACGACTGAGCGACTTCACTTTCACTTTTCACTTTCATGCATTGGAGAAGGAAATGGCAACCCACTCCAGTGTTCTTGCCTGGAGAATCCCAGGGACGGGGTAGTCTGGTGGGCTGCCGTTTTTGGGGTCGCACAGAGTCAGACACGACTGAAGTGACTTAGCAGCAGTAGCCTCTCTCCTACATCATTTCAGGGAGCTTAGCCTTTTCCCTGGAAGCCTGGGGTCTTCTGCTGTCACCTAGAGGTTGCTTTGTAGGAGTTGTTCCATATCTTGATGAGTTTTTGATGTATTTAGGGGGAGGCTGGCAATCTCCCCATTTTACTCCTCTTCCATCTTCTTCCATCTCTTGACATGTAATTTTCATTTCAAAAAATTTTAAGAAAAAACTGACTTTGGGAGTTGGATCAAATTTCAAACTGTTATATATATATATATACTGCAGTTGGCCCTCTTCATTCTGAATCTTTAGAAAGATCTTTAGGTAGAACAGTCTTGTTTAAATTAATGACTTTATAATCAAATGAATAAATAAAAGTAGTACTACAAGTACTCTGAAAGATATTGGGTCTTGAAATCTGATTAAAGAAGAGACCACAGCACAGTATATTTACAGAGAAAGCAGTGGTAAAAGGCAGGTACCCCTCTAGGTGCAAGCAAAGCATGGAAGTTTTACCTGCTGAGAGCATGAAGAAACTGGAAATAATTTGTCTCCACATTCTTCTTCTCATTCCCTTAGACCAGGAAAGCAAGGGAGATCCTCATGCCACGTTCAGAATCAGAGGTTAGATAGTGTCCTATAGCCTTGAAGAGGAATGGGGAAAAACATATCCATTGCTAATTTTTGTTCTCTGTGTTTTCATGTTTTATAATCAGTTCACCAATTATTAATCATAATGAAAACTATTTCAGTTTTGTTGGGTTACATTGAGTCTAAAAATAAGTTTAGGAGAATTAACACATTTAAAATACTTTATCTTTTTTTGTGTGTGGCATCTTTGGCAGGTTTTGGTATTAAGGTGATGGTGGCCTTATAGAATGAATTTGGAAGTTTACCTTCCTCTGCAATTTTCTGGAAGAGTTTGAGTAGGATAGGGGTTAGCTCTTCTCTAAATTTTTCGTAGAATTCAGCTGTGAAGCCATCTGGACCTGGGCTTTTGTTTGCTGGAAGATTTCTGATTACAATTTCAATTTCCTTGCTTGTGGTGGGTCTGTTAAGATTTTCTATTTCTTCCTGGTCCAGTTTTGGAAAGTTGTACTTTTCTAAGAATTTGTCCATTTCTTCCAAGTTGTCCATTTTATTGGTGTATAATTGCTGATAGTAGTCTCTTATGATCTTTTGTATTTCTGTGTTGTCTGTTGTGATCTCTCCATTTTCGTTTGTAATTTTATTGATTTGGTTTTTCTCCCTGTGTTTTTTGATGAGTCTGGCTAATGGTTTGTCAATAATATCACTGATGAACACAGATGCAAAAATCCTTAACAAAATTCTAGCAATCAGAATCCAACAACACATTAAAAAGATCATACATCATGACCAAATGGGCTTTATCCCAGGGATGCAAGTATTCTTCAATATCTGCAAATCAATCAGTGTAATGCACATTAATAAACTGAAAAATAAAAGCCATATGATTATCTCAATAGATGCAGAGGAAGCCTTTGACAAAATTCAACACCCATTTATGATAAAACCCTCCGGAAAGCAGGAATAGAAGGAACATACCTCAATATAATAAAAGCTATATATGACAAACCCACAGCAAAAACTAACCTCAATGGTGAAAAATTGAAAGCATTTCCCCTAAAGTCAGGAACAAGACAAGGTGCCCACTCTCATCACTACTATTCAACATAGTTTTGGAAGTTTTGGCCACAGCAATCAGATCAGAAAAATAAATAAAAGGAATCCATATTGGAAAAGAAGAAGTAAAACTCTCACTGTTTGCAGATGACATGATCCTCTACATAGAAAACCCTAAAGACTCCACCAGAAAATTCCTAGAGCTAATCAATGAATATAGTAAAGTTTCAGGATATAAAATCAACACACAGAAATCCCTTGCATTCCTATACACTAATAATGAGAAAATAGAAAGAGAAATTAAGGAAACAATACATTCACCCTTGCAATGAAAAGAATAAAATACTTAGGAATATATCTACCTAAAAAACAAAAGACCTATATATAGAAAACTATAAAACACTAATGAAAGAAATCAAAGAAGACACTAACAGATGGAGAAATATACCATGTTCATGGATCAGAAGAATCAATATAGTGAAAATGAATATACTTCCCAAAGCAATCTATAGATTCAATGCAATCCCTATCAAGCTACCAATGGTATTTTTTACAGAACTAGAACAAATAATTTCACAATTTGTATGGAAATACAAGAAAACCTCGAATAGCCAAAGCAATCTTGAGAAAGAAGAATGGAAGTGGAGGAATCAACCTGCCTGACTTCAGGCTCTACTACAAAGCCACAGACATCAAGAGAGTATGGTACTCACCCAAAGACAGAAATATAGATCAGTGGAACAAAATAGAAAGCCCAGAGATAAACCCACACACCTATGGACACCATATCTTTGACAAAGGGGGCAAGAATATACAATGGAGAAAAGACAATCTCTTTAACAAGTGGTGCTGGGAAAACTGGTCAACCACTAGTAAAAGAACACTAGACACTTTCTAATACCATACACAAAAATAAACTCAAAATGGATTAAAGATCTAAACATAAGATCAGAAACTATAAAACTCCTAGAGGAGAACATAGGCAAAACACTCTCTTACATAAATCACAGCAAGATTCTCTATGACCCACCTCCAAGTATACTGGAAATAAAAGCAAAAATAAACAAATGGGACCTAATTAAAATTAAAAGCTTCTGTACAACAAAGGAAACTATAAGCAAGGTGAAAAGACAGCCTTCAGAATGGGAGAAAATAATAGCAAATGAAACAACTGACAAAGAATTAATCACAAAAATATGCAAGCAACTCCTGCAGCTCAATTCCAGAAAAATAAACGACCAAATAAAAAATGGGCCAAAGAACTAAACAGACATTTCTCCAAAGAGGACATACAGATGGATAACAAACACATGAAAAGATGCTCAACATACTCATTATCAGGGAGATGAAAATCAAAACCACAATGAGGTACCATTTCACGCCAGTCAGAATGGCTGCTATCCAAAAGTCTACAAGCAATAAATGCTGGAGAGGGTGTGGAGAAAAGGAAACCCTCTTACATTGTTGGTGCGAATGCAAGCTAGTACAGCCACTATGAAGAACAGTGTGGAGATTCCTTAAAAAACTGGAAGTAGAATTGCCATACGACCCAGCAATACCCCTGCTGGGCATACACACCAAGGAAACCAGAATTGAAAGAGACATGTGTACCCCAATGTTCATTGCAGCACTGTTTATAATAGCCAGGAGATGGAAGCAACCTAGATGTATCAGCAGATGAATGGATAAGAAAGCTGAGGTACATATACACAATGGAGTATTACTCAGCCTTTAAAAAGAATATATTTGAATCAGTTCTAATGAGGTGGATGAAACTGGAGCCTATTATACAAAGTGAAGTAAGCCAGAAAGAAAAACACCAATACAGTATACTAACGCATATATATGGAATTTAGAAAGATGGTAACGATAACCCTGTATGCAAGACAGCAAAAGAGACACAGATGTATAGAACAGTTTTTTGGACTCCGTGGGAGAGGGCGAGGGTGGGAAGATTTGGAAGAATGGCATTGAAACATGTATATTATCATATACAAAACGAATTGGCAGTCCAGGTTTGATGCAGGATACAGGATGCTTGGGGCTGGTGCACTGGGATGACCCAGAGAGATGGTATGGGGAGGGCGGTGGGAGGGGGGTTCAGGATGGGGAACACATGTACATCCATGACAGATTCATGTCAATATATGGCAAAACCAATACAATATTGTAAAGTAATTAGCCTCCAATTAAAATAAATAAATTCATATAAAAAAGAAATTACCAAAAAAAAAATAAAATATTTTATCTTCTGATTCACATACATATATACAAACAATACATAGAAACAATGTATATGAAATTGTATATATATATACACATATACACATACATTGTATTCATGGTATAGCCCTACATTCATGTGAACTCTTTTCATTTCTTACAGTAGTGTTTTAGAGTTTTCACATCATCCACTAGATTTATTCCTGAGTCATGAGTATTTTTGATAAAACTGGAAATGTTTCTTCAAATTTAATTTAATCTTTTTCTTTGCTGTTGCTATTGTTAGTACATAAAAATAAATAGATTTTTATATAATAACCATGCTCCAGTGAGGTTGTTCAATTCATTTATGAATTCTACGAGTTCACCTGAAGATTTTGTCAGCTGTTTGAAAAAAAAAAAAGTTTCTGTTGCTTATTTATTTTTTCTTTGCTTTATTGCACTGTACTCAGTGGAATGCTGAATAAAAATGATGATGCTCAAACATTTTCTTATGTGTTTATGAGAGATATTTTTTTTTTCTTTTAATGTTCTTGTCATGTTTATTCTGGAGAAGGCAATGGCAACCCACTCCAGTACTCTTGCCTGGGAAATCTGATGGACAGAGCAACCTGGTAGGCTGCAGTCCATGGAGTTGCGAAGAGACAGACACGACTGAGCAACTTCACTTTCACTTTTCACTTTCATGAACTGGAGAAGGAAATGGCAACCCACTCCAGTGTTCTTGTCTGGAGAATCCCAGGATGGAAGCCTGGCGGGTCGCCATCTATGGGGTCACACAGAGTCGGACATGACTGACCTGACTTAGCAGCAGCAGCATGTTTATTCTGACTTCCTAATATAAGGTAGGAAGCATTTTTTTTTCTCTTTCTAGTCTCCAAATAGCTTGTGTATCATAACTATTTGGTTTTTAAATATTTGGAACAAATTATCTACTTGTGCTTCATTACTATGCTAAAGCCTTTCACTGTCTGGATCACAACATACTGTGAAGAATTGTTAAAAAGGGATGGGAATAACAGACCACCTTACCTGCCTCCTGAGAAATCTGTATACGTCAAGAAGCAACAGTTAGAACCAGAAATGGAACAGCAGACTGGTTCAAAATGGGACAGGAGTAGACCAAGGCTGTATATTGTCACCCTGCTTATTTAACTTCTATGCAGAGTACATCATGTGAAATGCCAGGCTGGATGAAACACAAGCTGGAATCAAGATTTCCAGGAGAAATATCAATAGCCTCAGCTATGTAGATGAAACCACTCTTATGCCAGAAAGCAAAAAGGAATTAAAGATCCTCTTGATGAAGGTGAAAAAGGAGAATGAAAAAGCTGGCTCAAAATTCAGCATTCAAAACCAAAGATCATGGCATGTGCTCCCATCACTTTGGTGCAAATAGATTAAAAAAAAAAAAAAGGAAACAGTGACAGACTTTATTTCTTGGGCTCCAAAATCCCTGTGGATGGTGACTGTTGCCATGAAATTAAAAAACATTTGCTCCTTGGGAGAAAAGCAATGACAAACCTAGACAGCATTTTAAAAAGCAGGGACATTACTTTGCTGACAGAAGTCCCTGTAGTCAAGCTATGGTTTTTCCAGTAGTTGTATTCATGTGCAAGCTGGACAATAAAAAAGGCTGGATGCTTAATAACAGATGTCTTCAAACTGTGGTGTTAGAGAAGACTGTTGAGAGTCCCTTGGACAGCAAGGAGATGAAACCAGTCAATCCTAAAGGAAACCAACCCTGAATATTCATTAGAAGGACTGATGCTGAAGTTGAAACTCCAATACTTTAGCCACCTAATGCAAAGAGCTGGCATATTGGGAAGACCCTGATGCTAGAAAGATTGAAGACAGGATAAGGAGATGACAGAGGATGAGATGATTGGATGACATAACCTATACTAATGGACATGAGTTTGAGCAAGTTGGGGATGGACAGGGAAGCCTGGTGTGCTGCAGTCCATGGGGTCACAAAGAATCGGACATTACTGAGCAAGTGAACAACGACAAATTAATTCAGTACTACAAGGAGATCCAACCAGTCCATTCTGAAGGAGATCAGCCCTGGGATTTCTTTGGAAGGAATGATGCTGAAGCTGAAACTCCAGTACTTTGGCCACCTCATGAGAAGAGTTGACTCATTGGAAAAGACTCTGATGCTGGGAGGGATTGAGGGCAAGAGGAGAAGGGGACAACAGAGGATGAGATGGCTGGATGGCATCACTGACTCGATGGACGTGAGTCTGAGTGTACTCTGGGAGTTGGTGATGGACAGGGAGGCCTAGTGTGCTGCAATTCATGGGGTCACAAAGAGTGGGACACGACTGAGCGACTGATCTGATCTGATCTGATCTGATTACCCTTATTTTAAAAATGAGGATGTTGAGACACTTAATGTTAAAAAAAATGCTTCAGATTACAAACATGTTAGGCATTAACCCAAAATACAATTCCTGGCAATAAGATCCATCACTTACTAACCTACTATTAGGATTTGCAAACCATCCCAGCAGGGTTTTTGGAGTGTACATCTTACATGTTCATATAATACATGACCAAGCAATGGCAAATCTTGGGAATTTCTCTGTCACACCAGAGAAATTCTTATACCTTTTCACAAAGAAGCATGCTAATGAATTTTTTCAACTTTTCTTTTTTTTTTTTTTTTAATTTTATTTTATTTTTAAACTTTACATAACTGTATTAGTTTTGCCAAATATCAAAATGAATCCGCCACAGGTATACATGTGTTCCCCATCCTGAACCCTCCTCCCTCCTCCCTCCCCATTCCATCCCTCTGGGTCGTCCCAGTGCACCAGCCCCAAGCATCCAGTATCATGCGTCGAACCTGGACTGGCAACTCATTTCATACATGATATTTTACATGTATCAATGCCATTCTCCCAAATCTTCCCACCCTCTCCCTCTCCCACAGAGTCCATAAGACTGTTCTACACAGAAGATTTGGGGATAATTTTTGTGTTAATTATAGAGGTATCATAAATAAATAAATAGGGCTACCTGCTAGCTCAGTTGGTAAAGAATCTGCTTGCTGTGAAGGAGACCCGGGCTCGATCCCTAGGTTAGGAAGATCCCCTGGAGAATGAAATGGCAAACCACTCCAGTCTTCTTGTCTGGAAAATACCATGGATGTAGGAGCCTGGATGGCTACAGTCCATGGGTTGCAAGTCAGACACA
This sequence comes from Bubalus kerabau, assembly GCF_029407905.1. NCBI lineage: Eukaryota > Metazoa > Chordata > Mammalia > Artiodactyla > Bovidae > Bubalus > Bubalus kerabau. The sequence goes on along the minus strand of NC_073624.1, from coordinate 144,878,799 downwards.
CTTTGGTGACTAAACCACCACATCATAAATAAAATGTGGGAATGTGCAAGATGGGTTCCTAGGCAGAAAGTGAAAGTCACTCAGTCATGTCTGACTCTTTGAGACGTCATGGACTATAGTCCATGTAATTCTCCAGGCCAGAATGCTGGAGTGGGTAACCATTCCCTTCTCCAGGGGATCCTCCCAACCCAGGGATTGAACCTGGGTCTCCCACATTGCAAGCAGATTCTTTACCAGCTGAGCCACCAGGGGCAGAGGTCAGGTATAATAATATAGATTTACATAAAGCCACATAGATATTTCAAATGCATATGTCAAGTAGAATGTCAGAAGTGGTGGGTTTTATTTTCCTGGGCTCCAAAATCACTGCAGACAGTGACTGAAGCCATGAAATTAAAAGATGCTTGCTCCTTGGAAGAGAAGCTATAACCAACCTAGATAGCATATTAAAAAGTAGAGACATACTTTGCCTAGAATGGTCCATCTAGTCAAGCTATAATTTTTCCAGTAGTCATGTATGGATCTGAGCATTAGACCATAAAAAACGTTGAGCACTAACGAACTGATGCTTTTGCATCATGGTGCTAGAGAAGACTCTTCAGAGTCTTTGGACATCAAGGAGATCAAACCAGTTAATCCTAAGGGAAATCAACCCTGAATATTTATTGGAAGGACTGATGCTGAAGCTGAATCTTCAATACTTTGGCCACCTGATGCAAAGACCCAACTCACTGGAAAAAATCCTGATTCTGGGAAAGATTGAGGGGGGTGGGGAGGAGAAGGGAGAGACAGAGGATGAGATGGTTGGATGGCATAATTGACTCAATGGACATGAGTTTGAGCAAACTCTGGGTGGTAGTGAAAGACAGGGAAGACTGTTGTGCTACAATCCATGAGGTTGCAAAGAGCCAGACATGGCTTAGCTAGTGAACAACAACAGAAGTTGAATGAGGTTTGTAACAAAACAATATTTATGTAAAATTGAGAACTTGTATATATAACCACAAAAGTATATTTTAAAGAAAGAAACAATTCTAGATTAATAGTTGAAAAAGAACTGTAAGAACATGGACTGAATACTCAACAGAATGGAAATGATGAATAAAAATGAAAATAATAAAATAACATGAGATAAAGAGGGATTTTACATATACTGACATAGATTTCTATGTCTTTAATTTAGATGTAAGAATAGCTTATTTCTCTACTTTAAAATAAAACAATTTACTACAATGAAAGAAAGTTGCCTTGCCATATAAGAAAATGCTTTATTAAGTTTCTACACCAAAGGGATATGAAATAGCAGATAAGTCAATGAAAAAGAATAAGACATAGAAACAAAAGATGATATACAAACTTGCTATATAATAGAAGATAAATTAAAATATGCTGGGGGAAAATTGTATTATTATAAAGTGCATGTCAACAACTAGCATCCCAGTCAGGAAAATAAATAAAGTTCTATTATCAACATTTTCTAGAATTTATAGTAAATACTATTATTACTTTCATTTTATTAGCAAATAAATAGCCATATGGGGAAATATATATATATATACATATATATATATGTATATATATATAAACATCGTGGAAACCACTTCAAGTTTGACTATCCATTGAAATATCACAAAGGAAACACTAAACAAGAATATGTACGATAAAACATCTATAACATCACATACCATTAAAGAAATTTGAGGCAAATAATGTACCTAGAAACTGAGAAACAAAATTCAGCAATATGATGTTCAAATTTTCTTGTCTACAATTAATTATATCAATAAAATAGGAAGCCAATAAAAATTTCAAATTGCTAATAACCATATAATGAGATGCCTTAATTTATTCAAATAAATATAAATTCAAAGTCTGAAATTTCATTTTTCTTCCACTATCAAATCTAACAATGTGAAATTGTATAAAATGTTGTTGAATGCATTTAAAAGAAGATGCCTTCACAATCTAAAACTAAAGGTGTCAATTAAGGCCGCTTTTGGGGGGAAATAAAACTTGCAATATTGATAAAAATTAAATATAATTAAATATGCATAAAGAATAGCAAGAAGAGATAAGAAAGCCTTCTTCAGCGATCAATGCAAAGAAATAGAGGAAAACAAAAGAATGGGAAAGACTAGAGATCTCTTCAAGAAAATTAGAGATACCAAGGCAACATTTCATGCAAAGATGGGCTTGATAAAGGACAGAAATGGTATGGACCTAACAGAAGCAGAAGATATTAAGAAGAGATGGCCAGAATACACAGAAGAACTGTACAAAAAAGATCTTCACAACCCAGATAATCACGATGGTGGGATCACTCATCTAGAGCCAGACATCCTGGAATGTGAAGTCAAGTGGGCCTTAGAAAGCATCACTATAAACAAAGCTAGTGGAGGTGAGGGAATTCCAGTTGAGCTATTCCAAATCCTAAAAGATGATGCTGTGAAAGTGCTGCACTCAATATGCCAGCACATTTGGAAAACTCAGCAGTGGCCACAGGACTGGAAAAGGTCACTTTTCATTCCAATCCCAAAGAAAGGCAATACCAAAGAATGCTCAAACTACCGCACAATTGCACTCATCTCACATGCTAGTAATGCTCAAAATTCTCCAAGCCAGGCTTCAGCAATATGTGAACCGTGAACTTCCTGATGTTCAAGCTGGTTTTAGAAAAGGCAGAAGAACCAGAGATCAAATTGCCAACCTCCGCTGGATCACGGAAAAAGCAAGAGAGTTCCAGAAAAACATCTACTTCTGCTTTATTGACTATGCCAAAGCCTTTGACTGTGTGGATCACAATAAACTATGGAAAATTCTGAAAGAGATGGGAATACCAGACCACCTGATCTGTCTCCTGAGAAATTTGTATGCAGGTCAGGAAGCAACAGTTAGAACTGGACATGGAACAACAGACTGGTTCCAAATAGGAAAAGGAGTACGTCAAGGCTGTATATTGTCACCCTGCTTATTTAACTTATATGCAGAGTACATCATGAGAAACGCTGGGCTGGAAGAAGCACAAGCTGGAATCAAGATTGCTGGGAGAAATATCAATCACCTCAGATATGCAAATGACACCACCCTTATGGCAGAAAGTGAAGAGGAACTAAAAGGCCTCTTGATGAAAGTGAAAGTGGAGAGTGAAAAAGTTGGCTTAAAGCTCAACATTCAGAAAACGAAGATCATGGCATCTGGTCTCATCACTTCATGGCAAATAGATGGGGAAACAGTGGAAACAGGGTCAGACTTTATTTTTCTGGGCTCCAAAATCACTGCAGATGGTGACTGCAGCCATGAAATTAAAAAATGCTTACTCCTTCGAAGGAAAGTTATGACCAACCTAGGTAGCATATTCAAAAGCAGAGACATTACTTTGCCAACAAAGTTTCGTCTAGTCAAGGCTATGGTTTTTTCCTGTGGTCATGTATGGATGTGAGAGTTGGACTATGAAGAAGGCTGAGTGCCAAAGAATTGATGCTTTTGAACTGTGGTGTTGGAGAAGACTCTTGAGAGTCCCTTGGACTGCAAGGAGATCCAACCAGTCCATTTTGAAGGAGATCAGCCCTGGGATTTCTTTGGAAGGAATGATGCTAAAGCTGAAACTCCAGTACTTTGGCCACCTCATGCGAAGAGTTGACTCATTGGAAAAGACTCTGATGCTGGGAGGGATTGGGGGCAGGAGGAGAAAGGGACGACAGGATGAGATGGCTGGATGGCATCACTGACTCGATGGATGTGAGTCTGAGTGAACTCCAGGAGTTGGTGATGGACAGGGAGGCCTGGTGTGCTGTGATTCATAGGGTTGCAAAGAGTCGGACATGACTGAGTGACTGAACTGAACTGAACTGAATATCATTACCATTTTCATTTAAAAACTATCATTTGTCAATGGATAAAAAGCATTTGTATAATTGCAATATTGTTCACATCAGAAAATATTTTTACAGAGTATTAATGCCATAATTATTTTATGCCCTAAATAGAATAATGTGTGTGTTTAAAATGATATATTATGTTCATGCTTATCCCATTTATGTCGATATGTATGAATTTTAAAAAGCTAGCTATAGAATAATTTTTACATTATATACAGGAAAATGAAATGAAAAGATAACATATCTTTTTAATTTTTGTAGTGCGTTGGAAGAATAAGTTTGGATGAGTGAGTTGGGATACTGTTTTAGCCATATCAATATATCATTAACACAGATTTTAATAATTTGCCCTTTCTAATTTAAAATGGCAAAAATATGAACTCCTAACATTTACCTAAGGACTGGGAGAGAGGGTAAAAGAAAGTAAGAACAATTCACAGAAATGCCTGAATATGAATCCCATTCCTTTGCTGGTGTGCTGTTCACATGTTCTCAGTCATGCCTGACTCTTTGCAACTCCATGGACTGTAACCCTAGCCACCAAGCTTCTCTGTCCATGGAATTCTCCAGGCAAGAATACTGGAGTTGATTGCCATTTCCTTTGCCAAGGGATTTTCCCAACTCGGATTGAACCCACATCTCTTGCTTCTCCCACATTAGCAGGTGGATTCTTTACCACTGAGCCTCCTGGGAAGCCTCCTTTCCTTTGCAGCAAATGTACTATTTGGCTTGATGTTGGTGTAAATGCTTAGAGAACGTTCCCCAAGCACATTGGATCATGTAGTGTTCCAACAGAGAGTTGTCTGCTGTTTTGTGAGCAGAATTTGTTAATGCCTGCAAAGTGATGCTATTCTCCAGTCTCAGATTATAAAGGGAAAGCAGATGTTCAAGAGCAACTAACCCAAACACATTGAGAAAGGCTACACACATTTTCCCATTTCAATTACCATAATTTAATGCCTAAAATACATGCCCAAAACTTTTCATGGCAGAGGATTAGCACATCACCTTTAATGCAAACCAATTTCCCAAGTCTTCTGTAGGTATTGCTCACTTTCAGAGATAAATCACTACACTGAATAAGAGTTCAGTGTTCTGAAATGCTTTTGTTTGTATATTTTTGAAGATTACAAAGGTTTATTATCCAGTTATTTTCATTATCAATTTCTTACAAGAGTTTTTTACTTTCTAATATTTTCGTACTGTGATTTTTTTTTTTTAGTTGCTAATATTGAGCTGAGTTTTCTAGGCCATTTATCAAGCAATTACTATCATGTCTAGATAGCTTATGCTTTTATTTCCAGAAGTTTGTCATTCAGTGGTAGAGACAGAAGTGGAATCAAGATTGAATGGTAGGAAGATCCTGAGTTCACCTTTTCCCAAGGACACACTAAAGCTACAACTACATAACAGAACAACTCTCTCTCAGTTAATGACCTGAAAATTAGCAGAATATCTCTCCTACAATTAAGGACATAAAGAAAAAAAACATTACATTGGGAAGGGTTGAAGTGACAGAGAAGTAATTTAGTCAGGACCCATACCCCCAGCATGGCAACCCACAAGTAAGAGGGGATGTTATAAACTCAGAGGTTATACCTAAAATGTGAGGGGTTCAAACTCTACATTGTGCCCCTCAGTCACAGGAATCAGCATTTTGAAGTTGAACCCCCAAAACTGGCTTTGTAAACTATTAGGTTTTATGAAAGGGAGAGCCTGAGGGTTGTAGGAAACCAAGAATCTGCTTTTAAATGGTTTGCACACGAACTGACTTGTTTTGAGGTGCAGTGGAAAAGCAGCAGATTGAAATGCACCTGGTACTCTAGCTGGCCTGCCAAAATCACCCTAGAATGCCCACTGGCACATCCCTGTCTCCAGTTTTAGTACTCTAACTGGTTGGCAGCCCCAGACACACCCAGGGAAAAGTTCTAGGCTGTACCTTGGGCTATGTCTAGACCACGACAAGGTGGTGACCCCCGGTGCACTCTGGGCAAAGCACTAGCCCACACCCATTACTACTTCAGCCCTTTAGCCAAAGCCACTGGGCACAGCAGTTTACATAGAATATTCCTATACAAGGCCGCACTTAAAGACTGGGAGAGGTAAGTTTTTTTGCCTAATTTTTAGAAACAAACATAGAAAGTCAAACAAAAATGAGACTATGGAAGAATTTGTTCCAAGCAAAAGATAAAATCTAATAAAAAATATTAGTAACACAAAGATTAGTATTTCACTTGATAAAGAATTCAAAGTAATGGTCATAAAGATGTTCATTGGAAAAAAATGGAGAAACACTATGAGATTTTCCACAAACAGTTAGAAAATATAAGAAAGAACCAATCAGAACTGAAGAATATGGTAACTGAAGTTAAAAAAAATACAGTAGAAAAAATGAACAGTGCTTAGATGATACAAAGGAACAGATCAGCCAACTATAAAACCTAGTAGTGGAAATCACACAAGCCAAAGAGAAAAAAAGAATAAAGAATTTCTTAAATGAGAATAGTTTAAGAAACCTCTGAAATAACATTAAACACACTAACATTTGTATTGTACTTGAAAACCTATAAGATATTGATCAAATGAATCAAAATGTCATAAATAACTGAAAAGATACACAGTACTCTTGGATGAGAAAAAATAATACTTGTAAAATATCCATGCTACCCAATACAATCTGCATATTTAATGCAACCTCTAACAAAATACCAATGGCATTTTTCTTCTTTTTTTTAATATATATTTTATTTTATTTTTTAACTTTACAATATTGTATTGGTTTTGCCATATATCAACATGAATCCACCACAGGTATACATGTGTTCCCCATCCTGAACCCTCCTCCCTCTTCCCTCCCTGTACCATCCCTCTGGGTTGTCCCAGTTTTCATTTTTCATAGAACTAGAAAAGTAATTAATTCTAAAATACGTCTGGAGACACAAAGACCTTGAATCGCTAAAACAATCTTGGGAAATAAGAATAAACTTAGGGTCAGCATGCTCCCTGCTTTCAAACTGTATTTAGAAAGTTATAATAAGCAAAACAGCATTGAACTGGCAAAACAAACAAATAAAAAACAAGCCAAAAATTAAAAAACAGACACAAAGAACAATGGAACAGAAGAGAGAAAATATAATAAGCCCACACTTATATAGACAATTGAAAGAAAGGAGCCAATATAGAGTGCGGAAAAGACAGTTTCTTCAATAATTGGCATTGGGGAAACTGGACCACTCCAGGCAAAAAATGAAACCGGCTGCTTTCTTACAGCATAGACAAAAATAAACACAAAGCAGATTAAAGATTTAAGTGTGAAACCTGAAACCATAACATTCCTGGAATAAAATATAAGCAGTACCCTCTTTGACATCTGTCTTAGCAACATTTTTTTTGTCTCTGTTTTCTCAGGCAAAGGCCAGAGAAGCAAGAATAAACCAATGGGACTACACCAAACTAAAAAGATTTTTCATAGTGGTGAAAACTATCAACAAAAAGTAAAGACCACCTACTGAATGAGAAAAACATTTGCAAACAATGTATTCAATAAATGGTTAATATCTAAAATATGCAATAAACATAAAATTCAACATAAAATAGAAACAGTTTAAAAATGGGCAGAGCACCTGAATAGACATTTTCCAAAGAAGACATTCAGATGGAAAACAGGCACATGAAAGAATGCTTAGCATCACTAATCATCAGGGAAATGAAAATCAGAATCACAAGGACATGCCGTCTTACACTTGTCAGAATGGCTACTATCCAGAATACAACACATAGTAAGTGTTAGCAAAAATGTAGAGAGAAGGGGATCTTCATGTATTTTTGGTAGAAATATAAATTGGTCCAGTCACTATTGAAAATAATATGCATGTTCTTCAGAAAATTAAAAATAGAACTACTATGTAATCCAGAAATTTCAAACCTGAACATTTACTCAAAGGAAACAAAAACACTAATTCAAAAAGATATAAGCACCCCAGTAAATATTGCAGCATTACTTGCAATAGCCAAGGTATGGAAGCCACCTAAGTGTACATTGATAGATGAATGGATCTGTATGATGGAACATCACCGAGTCATAAAAAAGAATGGAATCTTGCTATTGTGACTATATGGATAGGCCTACAGGATATTATGCTAAGTAGAATAAGTCAGACAGAGAAAGACAATACTGTATGATTTCACTTATATGTAGAACCTGAAAAACAAAACAAGCAAACATAATAAAGTGGAAGAGTCTCATAGCTACAAAGAAAAAAACTTGTGCAGAGAGGTGGTGGCGGTGGAATGGATGAAAGAGATGAAGGGGATTAAGAAGTACAAATGTCCAGTTATAAAATGAATAAGTCATATGGATGTAATGCAAAGCACAGATAATGTAGTCAATAGCTTCTAATCACTTGGTGTAGTGAAAGATGGTAATTAAATTCACTGTGGTGATCATTTTCAACATATAAAAATATTAGATCAGTATGTTGCACACCTGAAACTAACATAAGTCAACTACAATAAAGATATTGAAAAATAATTGGCAGGGGCACCTCCTTTTAGAATATGTGCAATATGCTTTTATTTATTTATTCTTTTTTTTCATAAACAGAAGATTTTTATTCTCAAGCAAGCAAAATGAAAATTCAGCAAACAAGTTGAAGAATCAAGATAAAGACCTCAGAGATGAAACGGGGATACAAACTATATAACAATGAACATAAAACAAAATCCTCCCAACACTCAGGCAATTGCCCTGGTCCTGTGATAATATTTGTGTGTGTGTGTGTGTGTGTGTGTGTGTGTGTGCCAGTCGCTCAGTCATGTCCAACTCTTTGTGATCCCATGGACTGTGAGCTCACCAGCCTCTTCTGTCCATGGAATTCTCCAGTCAAGAATATTGGAGTAGGTTGCCATTCTTTTCTCTGGGGGAATCTTCCCAACCCAGGGATAGAATCTGGGTCTCCCTCATTCCAGGCAGATTCTGTACCATCTGAGCCATTAGGGAAACCATGTTTTTAATATTTAAGAGCATGCAAAATACATTCTTAAGAATACTCTCAAATATGAACAGTTTAGTGAAAAAGGCAAAATAATTGATTTTTCTAAAATAAAAAACAAAAATATAATTACATTAAAATAGAAACACAAGTATTAATTACATTATGAGCAAAAACTATAAAGAACATGAAAATGTTCATGGCGGATTATGTACAATGTAAAAATGAGCATAACTAACACATATGCCCATAAAGAAATGATATTGACCAAACCATTAATTCTTTAGTCATTTATATTATTTGATATTATGAAAAGTTTGCATTTCTCTTTGTGAGGGTTCATTTCTGTAATTTATAAACACGTATTAATTTAAAACATTCTAAGTACCAAAGCTGATATAAAAAATGTTTTGACATAAAATTTACAGAATCACAAAACTTAGACCAAACCTTGATGTTCCCTCTCTAATACCCCAAACTGTAAAACTTCTTATATTTGAAAAAGAGATTTATATTGTTCATAAATGCATTATTATATATTCATATAATATATCCATTGTAAGCAAAGAACAACAGCACAAAACTCTTGCCGGTGTAAGAAAGAAATTATTTGGATTTTGGCCTACTTCCTTTCACATAGTTTATGTTTTGTTTTCATTTATCTGTTGATCATTGGAAAATTCAAGAGATGTTTTTTAATTTTATTATTATTATTATTTTTTACTTTACAATATTGTATTGGTTTTGCCAAATGGGATCTAATTAAAATTAAAAGCTCCTGCATAACAAAGAGATTTTTAATACAAAATGACTTCATAGAGAAAATAATTGAACATTGTAAATTTGAAATGTAAGTCTTCTCACCCTGACTTTGCATTCCTTAACACTACTTTCCACAGCAAGGAGTGTAACCTGTATTCTTTCAATGAGATTCTACATATAAGCAGGCATAGTGTGTGTGTGTGTGTGTGTGTGTGTGTGTCCATATGTACGAGTGTATGAGTGTGAGCTAGTTGAATGAAGCTAGTTTTATATCTATATAAAAGAGATACATAGTGGCATTATATACAGTATTTTCTTCACATTGTGCATTACATATTTAGATTTTTGGGTCCCTTAACAAAAGATATATGTTATTTTTAATAGACTGTAAATAGCTCTATTGTGTGCTCTAGAATAATTTAAATCAAGATTCCATATTTTTAGAGATTTTTGGTTATTATCTTACAGTGTTTTAAACTTTAAAATTTGATCAAATAGTCTCTGTGCATACATGTCAGTATATTTTTAGATATATTTATGGAAGAGAAATTTCTGGGTCAAAAAGAATAAACTTAAAAAAAATTGCTATACAGTGTTAAGTTGTTCTTCAATTTTGATACATTTATATCAATAGATTAGGGGCTTCCCCAATGGCTCAGTGGGTAAAGAATCCTCCTGCATGGCCGCATTACAGGAGACACGGGTTAGATCCCTGGGTCAGGAAGTCACTTAGAGGAGGAAACTGGCAAACCGTTCCAGTATTCTTGCTTGAAAAATCCCATGGACAGAGGAGCCTGGTGGGCTACAGTCCAAAGGGTCTCAGAGAAGACATGACTGAGCGACTAAACATAGCCCATATCAATAGGTTACATATTTCACATCTCTTTGTTAACAAAAAGTATCTTTGCTTTTATTAAACAAATGTTTTTAATTATGGTTTTAATTTGTGTTTCTTAAAGACTCTGATGCTGGGAGGGATTGGGGGCAGGAGGAGAAAGGGACGACAGAGGATGAGATGGCTGGATGGCATCACTGACTCGATGGATGTGAATCTGAGTGAACTCCAGGAGTTGGTGATGGACAGGGAGGCCTGGCGTGCTGGGATTCATGGGGTCGCAAAGAGTCGGACACGACTGAGCAACTGAACTGAACTGACCTTAAGAGGTACATCATCTTCTCATTAACTGAGTAATTATTTGCCTGTTTTTGTGCATATGCAATATGCCTGTATGAAGAGAATGAATGTCTACTGCTCAGTTTTCCAATAGAACATTCATTTGTTGCAAGAAAACTTTAAAGAAATTAGTCCTTTGTCAGTCACATTCTTTGCAAATATTTATTCCCAGTTTAATTGCTCATTTGTTTTTTGACTTTATTTGATTGTGCTCTGATCCCCTTTAAAAGAAGAATTCATTGACCCAACTGCTGCCTGTGTTGGGGGTAGGGGTGGGGGGTGGTAGGGGGATGGTGGTATTAGTTAAGAGTCTTTAGCTGAAGCGACTTAGCAGCAGTAGCTGCTGCTGCTGCTGCTGTGTCTCTTTAGCCGTGTCTGACTCTATGCGACCCCATAGACAGCAGCCCACAAGGGTCCCCCATCCCTGGGATTCTCCAGGTAAGAACACTGGAATGGGTTGCCATTTCCTTCTCCAGTGCATGAAAGTGAAAAGTGAAAATGAAGTCGCTCAGTCGTGTCCAACTCTTAGCGACCCCATGGACTGCAGCCTACCAGGCTCCTCCATCCATGGGATTTTCCAGGCAAGAGTACTGGAGTGGGGTGCCATTGCCTTCTCCTAGCAGCAGCAGCAGTAGCTATCAATTCCTTGAGAATTGCCTCAGTTTCAGTTTATTCACTCTCTGCAAGTTAACCCTTCTGGAATGGGCAATAACAAATGATTTATTCATTTCGGGATATAAAAATCCAGTATTTTAGCCTAGTGTGAGGCAATTCTCACATTGAGCCTCTGTAGTTTTAGCTACAGAGGTCCTCATGGGATCAGCTGAGTTCTTCCCTCTGCCCTCCTTCGCTTCGCTCTTCTTTCTTCAACAGATATTGATCTCTAAGATACTCCTTAATAAACCCCTCGCACACTAAATTCTGAATCAGAATTTGCCTCCCAAATAGTACAACCTATGCCCCCCAACACACAGCATTTACAGGCCCACAGCTGTGATTCCTTAATTATATCTTCCTTAATCCTATATATGCTTCATCCATAGGTAAGCTGACTCTTCACAGAAATCTGTGTCCATATATAACATTTTATATATGCTTTTACTAAATATTATCTATAAATAAGATAAATTATACATTAGTATAAACAAAGTAAACTATAAATATATAGTTTTTACTAAACTATATCTGTAAATAATGTAAAATATAATTTTTTACATTTTAAATTTTCTAAGAGAAGTATTGATATATATCACCATTTAATTTTTTTCACTAAATATTTTTAAGATTCAATTATTTTGACAAAAAATGGTCTAGCTCATTCATTTTACCTGCTATAAGGTATTCCATCATATAAAAATATCCACTGTCCTGCTGATTGTCATTTAAGTTGTTTTCTATTGTTCATTATCAGATAAATTTTTCCTCATGCATAAGCACATGAGTTTCTCTGTAGTACATATAACTAGGAATGGAAACTCTGTTCATGCAAATGAAAATTTTTAACATTACTGGAGAATTCCAAATTTGTCATAAATGAAATTTTGCAAATATCCTAATTCTAAACATGTTCTTCAAATAATTTCTTGCTCATCCATGAGACAGGCAGTTGGATGGAAAACTCATCTCCCATTAAACTAGCTGCCAGTTCCACAGTGGGTGGAAGATGAATTTGTGACATTAGCCCTATTAAAGTCAGAATCTTCCTCCCACTCTCTGAGGTAGGTCCTTGGAAAGACTTTAATTGTTTAATAATCAATTTTATAATATTCACTGCTTACCATTGAACTCTTTTTTTCTCTATTAACCTCATAACTCATGCTGTAATAAGTTTGAGGTTCTGGGCTATTTTTTCATAAGAATCATTAGCTTTTGTGCTAGGAAAGGCCTTCAGGCTATTTTGGTTCTCTTTGGATCTTAGAATTCAAGGTATTTCTGCACTTGCTGACTTAAATTAAAACAAGGGGGCAAACAAACATTTCCAAATGTACCATTTACAACGTTCAACGTGAAAGCAAGCAGAAACTGAATTTTGCATTGGTTCCCTTTACACTAAGCTTTACCTGGTCTTCATACTTTATCATTTCAGTGAGAGATCTTATCTAGAAGTCAAATGTGTTAGGAAAAAGTACTTATGATGTCTCTGTAGACTCTTTCTCACACCATTTCTGCTTTCTCTGCCATGTACAGCTTTTATTGAACCAAATCTCCTCTAACAAAGCAGCTCTTTCTCCCACTGTAGTTATTAACTATGAGAAATATAATATCTCTGCTCATGGCTGCTGCAACTGAAATAGTTTTAGACTGTTTCTTAATGAAGGTTCAGATCCTTCCTACAAACAAACACGTATATTTCTAGAGAACTGGATGTCAGTGAAATTCCTCTGAAAATAATGTAAAATGATGGAATAAGAAAGATGAATTTGGCTTACTTCACTCTGTATAAGGGATGGAATGGGGAGGGAGGAGGGAGGAGGGTTCAGGATGGGGAACACATGTATACCTGTGGCGGATTCATTTTGATATTTGGCAAATCTAATACAGTTATGTAAAGTTTAAAAATAAAATAAAATTAAAAAAAAAATAAATAAAAAAAAAAAAAAAAAAAAAAAAAAAAAGAAAGATGAATTTGAATCCTCTACTCAGTCTTTGTGTACATTCAGTTACGTTAATCAAACTTCTCAATTTTTCAATCGCTTTACCTGCAAAATGAAAATATTTTTATCTGTCAGTCTATTTGGAGGGTTAATGAGAAAAAAATCATGTAAAAAGTTCTGAGAGTCTCTGGAACACAGTAGGCTCTTAATAGCTTTATTTCTTATGTTTCTCTTGAATTTCTGAGACCATTCCTCATGTACTTTTAATGAAATGGTAAACCCTTATTTGATTCAAAAGTATTTAAAATAGCAAAATATATTAAAATATTTCAAGTATCCAGTATTTCTTTGTAAATTAAAATTAACCATATTTAAATTGTTTATATCAGCATCAAATTATTTCATTTATTTTTTAATTTATAGTCATTTTAGACTTGATATCAATGTTAGTATATGGCTTTGTCATATATCATAAACACTTTCATTTCTAACCCATGTTGATAATGATATTTCCAATATGCTGTCTCTCAACAGACATATTCTTACACTGTTCAGTTTGTCTCATATTGGGTCAAATATTTCTCTCACTAACTCTAGTAAGATTTCCTATTTCAAATTCTAAAAGATGATGCTGTTAAAAGGCTGCACTCAATATGCCAGAAAATTTGGAAAACTCAGCAGTGGCCACAGGACTGAAAGAGGTCAGTTTTCATTCCAATCCCAAAGAAAGACAACGCCAAAGAATGTTCAAACTACCACACAATTGCACTCATTTCACATGCTAGCAAAGAAATCCTCAAAATTCTACAAGCCAGACTTCAACAGTATGTAAACTGAGAACTTCCAGATGTTCAATTGGATTTAGAAAAAGCAGAGGAACCAGAGATCAGATTGCCAATATTGGTTGGATCATAGAGAAAATAAGAGAATTCCAGAAAAGCATCTACTTCTACTTCATTGACCACATTAAAGCTTTGACAGTGTGGATCACAGCAAAATGTGAAAAATTCTTCAAGAGGTGGGAATACTAGGCCACTTTACCTGCCTGCTAAGAAACCTGTATGCAGGTCAAGAAGCAACTGTTAGAACCAGACATGGAACAATGGATTGGTTCAAAATTGGAAAAGGAGTACGTCAAGGCTGTATATTGTCATCCTGCTTATTTAGCTTATATACAGAGTACATCATGTGAAACGCCAGGCTGGATGAAGCACAAGCTGGAATCAAGATTGCTGGGTAAAATATCAATAACCTCAAATATACAGATGAGACCACACTTATGCCAGAAAGCAAAGAAGAACTAAAGAACCTCTTGATGAAGGTAAAAGAGGAGAGTAAAAAGCTGGCTTAAAACTCAACATTCAAAAAACTAAGATCATGGCATCCGGTGCCATCACTTTATGGCAAATATATGGGGAACAATGGAAACAGTGCAGACTTTATTTTGGGGGGTTCCAGAATCACTGCAGATGGTAACTGCAGCCATGAAATTAAAAGACGCTTGCTCCTTGGAAGAAAAGCTATGACAAACCTAGACAGCATTTTAAAAAGCTGAGACATTACTTTGAAAACAAAGTTCCATATAGTCAAAGCTATGGTTTTTCTAACAGTCATGTATGGAAGTGAGAGTTGGACTGTAAAGAAGGCTGAGTGCTGAAAATCTGATGCTTTTTAACTGTTGGAGAAGACTCTTAATAGTCCCCTGGACTTCAAGGAGATCAAACCAGTCAATCCTAAAGGAAATCAATACTGAGTATTCATTAGAAGGACTGATGCTGAAGCTAAAGCTCTAATAATTTGGCCACCTGATATGGAAAGAGTCGACTCCTTAGAAAAGCTCCTGCTGCTGGGAAAGAGTGAAGGCAGGAGGAGAAGGGGACAAGAGAGGATAAGATGGTTGTATGGCATCACTGACTCAATGGACATGAGTTTGAGCAAGCTCCAGGAGATAATGAAGAACAGGGAAGCCTGGGGTGCTGCAGTCCACAAAGAGTCAGACACAACTGAGCAACTGAACAAGCAAATACAAAAAAAAAAAAAATATATATATATATATATATATATACTTTGCTATACACCTGAATTCACTTACTGTAACCTGAAACTAACACACTATAAGTCAGTTATATTTCAATTTTTTAAAAAGAAAAATAACCAGTTTAAAATATTTTATCATTGTATTTAAAAATGACTAGTGCCTACTGCTGGCCATTTCAAAGTGGACCATGAATTTATGAATATATGATTTACTTCCATTTTGATAAATCTTTTATGAATAACAATACTTTATATTCAGATTGTTCTCTCCATTGTAGAAAATAGAGCATAAAATCAAACAGGTAGTAACAAATGTATCCATGTTGTTGGAAAAAAAATGCTCAGGAATATGGCACAAGAAATAGGTGCAAACTTTTATAAGGTTCATGGGAAAAAAGTAAAAGTAAAAAATCCACATTTTGCCATCTAAATGAACTACAAAAATGAGGAGGGGAGCCAAGAATATATCACATTTGTAGATAAATGTTTCAAGAATAAGAATGCTTATATAACATTGAATATGACATGGACCACATCACCATTGTAGAGCATACGTTCTTTGGAAGTAAGACAACTTAGACCCACTATATAGATAAAAGTAGCAAAAATTAGAATCACATGAGAGAAATGCTCAAAGTCTAAACTTTAACAGATCCATAATGGAATTGCAAATTGAAAATTAACACCTGTTCTGTATCATTATCACTAGTAAAGTGCCAAGTGGAGACTTGTTTATATGTTGGGAGATGCTTTATTCTTCAAGGTCAGCTGCTAATATGTGTCATTTACATAAGTGTTTCTATTAGCAATCTTATATTGATTTAGAAAAAAAATTAAAAATATGATTTATTTGCCAAGTTTTTCTACTAGAATAAATAGGGAAAATTACTTTTCCAGAGTCACTGACCAAAAAATTTTCTTAGCTGTAACATGATTACACTACTTCACAACAAAATGATGACAGATGTACAAATGATGCCTAATTCCTCAGTCATGTTCAGGAGGAGTATATAGGGTGCTGGCCGTGAAACCAGCAAGGATGTTGAAAGAGTTATTTCTGTACTTTTCAGGAGGGATCAGAGTGAATAAATGAGACTTATTGACAACACTTCTCCTCTGCAGATCAGAAATAAACTTCAAAGTATATTCTCAAGTTAAAACATTCACAGTAAAGGTCCAAAATCAATTTATTCCAAAATAACAATGTGTTTCCCATATAAGCCAATGACAAGTTGGAGACACATGAAGGGATAATAGAGATAAGCAAGAAAATGGATCTAAAAAGAGTGAAACAGGAAATCAAGGAGGCAGGTGTGTTGGAGGTAGTGATACACTGTGGTCTTTTGTATAATAAGGGACCAGAGAATCACTGTTTAGATAGATATATATTGATTATTTCAGATGCTGATTAAGTAGAGAAAGCCTGAGAAGTAATTCCCAGTCAGAAATAGTTTAATTCTATCAGTTAAAGAGTCTCATGCATTTTCAGAGAAGGAATCCTTTGCTTTGATTAAATTTTAACCTTGTTAGAAATTGTGTTCACTTAGAAGTAGTCACTTCTGACATCTTAAAAGTTATTTAGTCCAAAGTAGAGTCACAACCTGAGCAAAGTATCTTTATTAAAGTTTAATGATTTTTAATATAGAAAACAATATAATTGCTGATGTAGATATATAATCTTTTACTGATGATCAGAAAGCAAAGAATCATGGATAAACATTTATTAATTCACTTTATTCTTTCAAACTCTTTTTAACATCTAGCACAAGACAACATGACAGATATCTTGAGGGATGTAGACATGTAAACTTTCTTTGTGAGCCCTTATCTCTTTGAGATCAATGATCATACATTGATGATACATACATCAATGATCATACATTGATGTCAAAGAGATCAGGTCTCACAAAGAAAGTGATACATATACCTGAACAATGACAGCCCAAGGTTGAAGGTTTTAAAAAACTAAATGAATATGTGAATTCAGGGAAGATACAGGGTTTATGAGAAGGCGCAAACAAAAGGAAAATTTCAGCTGCCGAAAATGATGGGTAAGCAGACTTTCAAGAGATTGCTTTTTTAGGACCACCATGAGAACACCAAGGTAAAATGAGCAAAAGGAGGGAAGGGTAACACTTAGACATCAGGACACAGCTGAAGCCTGAAATAAGGGGCTGGCTATTACGAGTGCTCTCACTGGCCCCAACTCTCCCTCTAGGGGCCCCGAATCTCCTTTTCTGGCCACTACCCACTGTCCTCCTGCATTCTACTCCTCTTTTTCTTTGAGAGACAATTCTGGTATTATTAACAGCCTGAATCTTAAGGTTAAATTTCCTTTTTCAAAAGAGCCTCTCAGAAGTGAGAAACTTGGATGAAGTAATCCAGCTCCCCAACCTACATTTTTTGGATATGGAGGGATATCTAAGAAGTTGACAAATGCCGTTATTGGTCGTCAGCCCTTTTATTTAAGACTTGTGAAAGCAGTCAGGTTCAAATAGTAATAGTACAAATCATAGTTAAAACAGTCAGCCACATATTTTGACCGTTCTTTTGAAAAATTAACCAACTCAGAAGCAGCAGTGAGAAAACAGGTGTTGGATCAAGTAGATAAGTCAGAATAAGAGAGAGAGAGAGGGAACTTCTACTACTGAGTCACTACTGTTATTATAATATTCTAAAGTGCCCTGTTTGCTTTCTTAAAATCCCTTATGTTTAATACAATTTTGATTTCATGTGTTTATTTACTCATTTTCTGCCAGGCTCTCTTATTAAATAGTAAACTCAATGAAAGCCAGTAATTGCTTATTTACCAGTTATCAGAACATAGCATAGTGCCAGGAACATGAGTTTATCAATTACTTGTTAAGGGAATTATTTCTAATGAGGGCCTGTAATGGCTGTAAGGTTTGACCTCAAGACTAAGGCTGGTAGTGACACCTGAAAGTCTAGAGAAAGAAAGGGAATTACCATTTAACAATAATCTACTGCACATCTTTACTGTATAGTTTTAGCTTTCATGATCTTTACAAAGATATGCTAAGGATAAACGTTTCATCCATTTTTACTTTTTTCTGGTGAACAAACTGAGCTTAGAGATCCAGAAAAATGTGTTACAAAATTATATCATGAATGAAAAGAAAAGCCATGATTCTAAGATTTTATACTCACCTTACACTGGCTAAAAATTTTAATTTAATTCCACAATTTTATTGGTTTCCAGAGATTGTGCTCTGCTCAGTTGCTTCAGTCACGTCTGAATCTTTGCAACCCTATGGACTGTAGCCCACCAGACTCTTCTGACCATGGGATTCTCCAGGCAGAATACTGGAGTGGGTTGCCATGCCCACCTCCTTGGGATCTTCCTGACCTGGAGATTGAATCTACGTCTCTTGCAACTCCTGCATCGAAGGCAGATTCTTTACTCACTTAGCCACCTGAGAAGCCCCCTCCAGGGACTAGTTCAAGGAAAATTTAAGGGTTGATAAAGTCAATTTCAGTAGATCAGAAAGAATTGGAAAGGTGTGAGGCTAATAACACTGTTGTTGTTCAGTCGCCAATCGTGTCTGACTCTTTGCAACCCCATGAACTGCAGCATGCCAGGTCTCCCTGTCCCTCAACATCTCCTGGTGTTTGCCCAAGTTTGTGTGCATCAAATCGGTGATGCCATCCAAACATCTCATCCTCTGCTGCCCTCTTCTCCTGCCTTCCCAACATCAGGGTCTTTTCCAATGAGTTGGCTTCTCACATCAGGTGGCCAAAGTACGAGCTTCAGTTTCAGCATCAGTCCTTCCAATGAATATTCAAGATTGACTGCTTTGATCTCCTTGCACTCCAAGGGTCTCTCAAGAGTCTTCTCCAGCAACCCAGTTTGAAAGCATCAATTCTTTGGTGATCTGCCTTTTTTATTGTCCAACTCTCAATCCGTACATGACTACTGAAATGCCCATAGCTTTGCCCATATGGACCTTTGTCAGCAAAGTGACGTCTTTGTTTTTTAATACACTGTCTAGTTTTGCCATAGCTTTCCTTCCAAGAAGCAATCGTCCTCTTATTTCATGGCTGCAGTTACCATCTGTAGTGATTTTAGAGCCCAAGGAGGGGAAATCTGTCACTGATTTCAACTTTCCCCCCTCTGTTTGCCAGGAAGTAATGGTACTGGATGCCATGATCTTAGTTTTTTTTTTGCTTTCTTTATTTTTATTATTTTTCTTAATTCAAAAACATTTTATTGCTAAAAAATGCTAACTATCATCTGAGTCTTCCATGAGTCATTATCCTTTTGCAATAGTAACAGCATAGAATACTGATCACAGATGGAGGGCTGTTCCCTCCCACAGAAGAGGGAGGGGACATATGTATACCTATGGCTGATTCATGTTGATGTTTGGCAGAAACCAACACAATTCTGCAAAGCAGTTATCTTTCTTTTTTTAATATAAATTTATTTATTTTAATTGGAGGTTAATTACTTTACAATATTGTATTGGTTTTGCCATACATCAACATGAATCCGCCACAGGTATACACGTGTTTCCCATCCCGAACCCCCCTCCCGAAATTAGTTTTAATATTGAGTTTTAAGCCAGTTTTTTCACTCTCTGGTGGCTCAGATAGTAATAGCACTGTAATACTTGTTATTCTTGCCTGGAGAATTGCATGGACAGAGGAGCCTGGTGGGCTACAGTCCATAAAGTTGCAAAGAGTCAGACATGACTGAAACAATTTAGCGCACACACACACACAGACACACACACACACACATATATATATATATATATATATATATATATAAAACATATTGTATATATAATGTAAACTCTCATTTAAAACATATTATATATATATATGAACATAATGATATAACAACTGCATTAAGCTGTTCCATCAATATGTGTTAATTTTGCTGTAACATATTTTGTGCTATTTATATCAATATATCTAGCTTCCCAGGTAGTACCAGTTATAAAGAATTTGCTTGCCAGTGCAGGAGAGGTAAGATATGCAGGTTCAATCCCTGAGTCAGGAAGATCCCCTGGAGGAGGAAGAAAACCCTCTCTAGTATTCCTGCCTGGAGAATCCCCATGGAGAGAAGAGCCTGGTGGGCCCAAGGAGTTGGACAGGACTGAAACAACAGCATGCATATGCACATATCTATATATACAAACAATAATAATTATACACATTACATTTTTCTAAAAGATAACACTTTTAAGAGAGGAATATTGTAATTGTACATTTCATTTTTTTAAATTTGTTGAATTGACAGCATTTGAAGAGTATTGGAAAGATTTCTATATTTAAATGACATTTGTAGATTGCTATCCTCTTTTTTTTTTTTTGCCATCTCCTATTTCTATCACACTGATAACTGTAGCTAAAAAAAATAAAAGGAGAAAGGAGTGTGGAAAAAATACCTAAACTTTGAAAGCATATTTCAATTCAATTACGTGCTTATAACTGTTCAGTTGTGGGTATTAAAGAATGTCTGCCACTTACTATCATGTATTCTTTTTCACTTACAGCTACAAAGTCTCAACAAAACATTCTCATTAAATTACAACACACTTTGGATCGTTTCTTCATTGGTTTGAAATGAAACTAAGAAAAAATGATATGTTAGAAGTCAAGCATTAGCACTGTCATATCAGATATCTCTCTAAAAGGATTTTTTTTTTCAGTTTGGGGGAAATTTTTAGATATACAGAAAAATGCATAGATAGTACAAAGTTCATGTATACACTTAATTCAACTTTACTCATTTTCTGTCCCTTAAGATTACTGTGGTACAAACTAAGTTTTGTCAAATCTAATAAATCAATATTGGTAATGACTAGTAACAAAGGTCCAGATCTTATTTAGATTTCACTGGTCTTCCCACCAGTACCCTCTTTCTATTACAGATTCGAGCCACGGATGCCGCACTGTATTTATTAATCTTGCTTTCAGAATGGGAGAAGATAATAGCAAATGAAGCAACTGACAAACAACTAATCTCAAGAATATACAAGCAACTCCTACAGCTCAATTCCAGAAAAATAAATGACCCAATCAAAAAATGGGCCAAAGAACTAAATAGACATTTCTCCAAAGAAGACATACAGATGGCTAACAAACACATGAAAAGATGCTCAACATCACTCATTATCAGAGAAATGCAAATCAAAACCACTATGAGGTACCATTTCACACCAGTCAGAATGGCTGCGATCCAAAAGTCTACAAGCAATAAATGCTGGAGAGGGTGTGGAGAAAAGGGAACCCTCTTACACTGTTGGTGGGAATGCAAACTAGTACAGCCACTATGGAGAACAGTGTGGAGATTCCTTAAAAAACTGGAAATAGAACTGCCTTATGATCCAGCAATCCCGCTGCTGGGCATACACACTGAGGAAACCAGAAGGGAAAGAGACACGAGTACCCCAATGTTCATCGCAGCACTGTTTATAATAGCCAGGACATAGAAGCAACCTAGATGTCCATCAGCAGATGAATGGATAAGAAAGCTATGCTACATATACACAATGGAGTATTACTCAGCCATTAAAAAGAATACATTTGAATCAGTTCTAATGAGGTGGATGAAACTGGAGCCTATTATACAGAGTGAAGTAAGCCAGAAAGAAAAACACCAATACAGTATACTAACGCATATATATGGAATTTAGAAAGATGGTAACAATAACCCTGTGTACGAGACAGCAAAAGAGACACTGATGTATAGAACAGTCTTATGGACTCTCTGAGAGAGGGAGAGGGTGGGAAGATTTGGGAGAATGGCATTGAAACGTGTATGAAACGAGTTGCCAGTCCAGGTTCGATGCATGATACTGGATGCTTGGGGCTGGTGCACTGGGACGACCCAGAGGGATGGTGTGGGGAGGGAGGAGGGAGGAGGGTTCAGGATGGGGAGCACATGTATACCTGTGGCAGATTCATTTTGATATTTGGCAAAACTAATACAATTATGTAAATTTTAAAAATAAAATAAAATTGAAGAACAAACAAACAAAAAAAAACCATCTCGTCTGGCCTAGAACAGTTTTTGCTTATTTTTCAAGACCTTGACCTTCTTGAGAATTGCTATCCAGATACCCTATAGAATGCCCTCCATTCTAGATTTGTCTAATATTTTTCTCATAAATAAATTGTTATTTTTTTGTACAGAGTCTCAAAGAAATGAAGTACTTTTCTCATCACATATCAGGATGTACATGATATACACATGACATCACTGGTTAAGATATTTTCCAAGTTTCTCCCTTGTAAAGTTAGTTTTTCATTTATAAGCTTGACTACTTGGAAGCACATTTTATGCTTAATCCACTGCTAATGAGGGGGATCAAAACCTGTCATTGTTGCACATTTATTTCTAGCAAAACTATCCTGTATCTGACTGGGAAAGAAATTCAGATCCATCTTAATTTCAGCATCCCATGTGAATACATATATATGTAGGGGTGGGGGGTGCTTCCCAGGTGGCACTAGTGGTAAAGAACCCGCCTGCCAATGCAGGAGACATAGAAGATGCAGGTTGCATTCCTGGGTCTGTAAGATCCCCTGGAGGAAGGCACAGCAACCCACTCTAGTGTCCTTGACTGGAGAATCCCATGGATAGAGTAACCTGGTAAGTTACACTCTCTAGGGTCGCAAAGAGTCAGACATGACTGAAGACACTTAGCATGAAGGCACACGTGTGTGTA
The DNA here is from genome assembly GCF_029407905.1 of Bubalus kerabau. Taxonomy (NCBI): domain Eukaryota; kingdom Metazoa; phylum Chordata; class Mammalia; order Artiodactyla; family Bovidae; genus Bubalus; species Bubalus kerabau. The sequence goes on along the minus strand of NC_073624.1, from coordinate 144,855,663 downwards.
ACACACACATATACACATTCACACACCTTTATTGTTCCCTAAGACCACCTCAGAGAAGAGCTATAAATCATTTGTGGAGTACATGCTTCTTTTAAAAAATATTTGTGTCTACCACAGAAACCAAAAATATTACACCTAAGGAAAAAACAGAGACTAAATTAAGAATGTAAGTTCCCCCTCACATTTCAGCTTTTCAATTAAAGAAAATTGTGTGTTGTGAGAAATATGGAGGCCAAGGATCATTTATTCCCTGAGAAACTTTTTCTGGAAATGCCTTCCCCTGTCCAGTGAGGTCTTCTCCTCTGCACCTCAACGCCCTGTACACACTAGACCCCAGCATCCTCCATATTCTTCTGGAATCACAAGTGTTCTATTTCATTAAGGAAACTCTGAGCTCCTAGAGGGTTTCATTCATCTCTCTGCCTAGGGCCGGACATATGGCAAATATTTAATTGAATTTGTGTTCACTGAAAAAAGGAACAAACATCCAATAAAATTTCTGCTAGAAAAAATTTTACTCAGCACTACTATTTATGTGGATATTCAATGTCTTTATATAAGTTTGTTATACAATTTTATCTTCCTAAAACACAATGATTAAGCTTGCCATTGCAACACATCTGACTCTAATAATATCTGCCCAGGATATTTTAACTCTCTGGCAGTGGGGACTATCTCTTCTTAATGTCCCACTGACTTTCTCCTAACTTAAAGCCTAGATTTCAGCTCTCAGCCTGCATCTATTTTAGGTATTCTCAATTATCTGAAAATTAATGCACAGCAGCCATGTTAGGTGCAATGAATCTACCTTTAGTTTTCTCTGTTCCTCTGCAGGAATCTCATTAACCCTCTGTCTCTGTGAAGTCAGTAACTGCAGGAAGCTTCAGCTGCAGATCAAAGTTCATTCAAGCCTATTAGCTTGTCTTTGTTTGTTTCCATCTTGAAGAGACACTGATTTTTTCTTCACTTGTTTTCCACCCATTGATAGTGCTGATATTAAATATTGAATCTTTTCCTTAGAAGTTTATGTTATTATATTATAATTTGTATAATACTGGAACACTATCAACAATAAGTATCTTTTCTGTGAAATAAATTTCAAAACTGAATATCTAATATGTAGTAGCTCATTTAGATGCAGAATGTTGAGGGGTGTATAGATCTTAAATTTCATGTGATCCATCTCCCAACTAATGATTGCCTACCTTTATAATATCCCAGAAAAATACTGGGGCATTTAGAATGTCAAAAATGAAAACTGTCTTTAGGTTCCAAACCTTAACTATAAAAGGTGCTGTTCTTATTCTATAGGAGGATAAAATCAATAAATTTTAACATGTGCTAAAAAATAATATTACTGCATAGAGATATAGCTAAAGTATAACACATTGTATGAGGTTGAAAAATTCACAATGTAAAAGAGAGGCAATGATGTGGAAAAATTAAAAAAAAAAATCCAACAATAATATGCTCTGAGTGCCTGGTGAACTATGGATGGAAGTTTGTGACACTGTAGAGGAGACAGGAATCAAGACCATCCCCAAGAAAAGAAATGCAAAAAAGCAAAATGGCTGTCTGAGGAGGCCTTACAAATAGCTGTGAAAAAAAGGGAAGTGAAAAGCAAAGGAGAAAAGGAAAGATATAATCATTTGAATGCAGAGTTCCAAAGAATAGCAAGGAGAGATAAGAAAGCCTTCCTCAGCGATCAATGCAAAGAAATAGAGGAAAACAACAGAATGGGAAAGACTAGAGATCTCTTCAAGAAAAAACTAGAGATACCAAGGGAATATTTCATGCAAAGATGGGCACCATACAGGACGGAAACAGTATGGACCTAAAAGAAGCAGAAGACATTAAGAAGAGGTGGCAAGAATATACAGAAGAACTATACAAAAAAGATCTTAATGACCCAGATAATCACAATGGTGTGATCACTCACCTAGAGTCAGACATCCTGGAATGCAAAGTCAAGTGGGCCTTAGGAAGCATCACTATGAACAAAGCCAGTGGAGGTGATGATATTCCAGTTGAGCTATTTCAAATCCTGAAAGATGATGCTGTGAAAGTGCAGCACTCAATATGCCAGCAAATTTGGATAACTCAGCAGTGGTGACAGGGCTGGAAAAGGTCACTTTTCATTCCAATCCCAAAGAAAGGCAATGCCAAAGAATGCTCAAACTACCGCACAATTGCACTCATCTCACACACTAGTAAACCGATGCTTAAAATTCTCCAAGCCAGGCTTCAGCAATATGTGAACCGTGAACTTCCTGATGTTCAAGCTGGTTTTAGAAAAGGCAGAGGAACCAGAGATCAAATTGCCAACATCCGCTGGATCATGGAAAAAGCAAGAGAGTTCCAGAAAAACATATATTTCTGCTTTATTGATTATGCCAAAGCCTTTGACTGTGTGGATCACAACAAACTGTGGAAAATTCTTCAAGAGATGGGAATAGCAGACCACCTGCCCTGCCCCTTGAGAAACCTGTATGCAGGTCAGGAAGCAAGAGTTAGAACTGGACATAGAACAGACTGGTTCCATATAGGAAAAGGAGTACATCAAGGCTGTATATTGTCACCCTGCTTATTTAACTTATATGCAGAGTACATGATGAGAAACGATGAACTGGAAGAAGCACAAGCTGGAATCAAGATTGCAGGGAGAAATATCAATAACCTCAGATATGCAGATGATACCACCCTTATGACAGAAAGTGAAGAAGAACTAAAGAGCCTCTTGATGAAAGTGAAAGAGGAGAGTGAAAAAGTTGGCTTAAAGCTCAACATTCAGAAAACGAAGATCATGGCATCTGGTCCCATCACTTCATGGCAAATAGATGGGGAAACAGTGGAAACAGTGGCTGATTTTATTTTTGGGGGCTCCAAAATCACTGTGGATAGTGATTGCAGCCATGAAATTAAAAGATGCTTACTCCTTGGAAGGAAAGTTATGACCAACCTAGACAGCATATTAAAAAGCAGACATTACTTTGCCAACAAAGGTCCATCTAGTCAAGGCTATGGTTTTTCCAGTGGTCATGTATGGATGTGAGAGTTGGACTATAAAGAAAGTTGAGTACCAAAGAATTGATGCTTTTGAACTGTGGTGTTGGAGAAGACTCTTGAGAGTCACTTGGACTGCAAGGAGATCCATCCAATCTATCCTAAAGGAGATCTGTCTTGGGTGTTCATTGGAAGGACTGATGTTGAAGCTGAAACTCCAATACTTTGATGCGAAGAGCTAATTCATTGTAAATGACCCTGATGCTGGGAAAGATTGAGGGCAGGAGGAGAAGGGGATGACAGAGGATGAGATGTTTGGATGGCATCACTGACTCAATGGACATGGGTTTGGGGGGACTCCAGGAGTTGGTGATGGACAGGGAGGCCTGGCGTGCTGCAGTTCGTGGGATCACAAGGAGTCAGACACAACTTAGTGACTGAACTGAACTGAATATGATATGATATGAATATGATATGATATGATCCAAATGTTCAGGTTTTATCAGGTTGTTGTAACATTTACATTAATATACAATTAGTTGTGACTATGTATTTTTCCCAAAACATATGAACCAAATAATAACCCAAGATGATGAAGTTACCAAAAGATTGCAGGCTTCAAGAGCATGGAGACAGCTGACCTATAAAGGATTCACAACAAGGGCTGAAATTGCTGCCTGTCCTTGGAATCAAAGCAGCCAAAATTCACAAAGTGGAAAGCTGACATCCCACAGTTTCCTGGCTTATATTATCTACATCCCAATGATCTTCATGGTTTGGGTCAGATGCCCACTCTGTTTTGTTGATCAGCAATGACAAGAGGTTGGGGTTACTTAGCAAAACATGGATAATTATGATAAAGCATTGTGTGTGCAGGAAGAAATTAAGGGCATTATTTTGAGCTGGGGAGATCCTCAAAGAAGAGATTTCTGCAATATTGAAATTACAATGGCACTTGATGCCTCTGGCTGGATGAAACTTTGGCCCCTTATAAATTTCCTCTGTCCTAGATGATTTCCAACCCTCACCTCCAGAAGTGTCTTATTTCTATCCATGTAAAATGTATGATTCCTGTTGTATATGCAAGTCATCCAAACGAGGAGTTTGTGACCAGTGACCTTTACAGCTCCATAAAAGTGCCAACCACAATTGTCTTTACTTAGCAGTTCTCTGTTGCTGAGCCCCCATCCCTCACACAAACTTAATTTTCATTAAGTTGAAGTTGTCACACCATTATTGATGTTAGCACTAGCCAAGCAGAGATATGACAGTTTTGGCCCTGGTACTAATACAGAGATTGTGCTCAAATGAGACCAAGGCATTTCTACTGGCCCCTCTCTGCACAGATTTCTGCTTATTTATCTGACTACTAATTCTGTCATGAAATGTAAAGGAGAATTTTCCCTCCCAATTTGTTTTCTCTCTTAGGAAAAGGGTACAGCAATTGGTTTAAAACAGACATTATCATGTATACCATACACGTTTCAATCAGGCCCGACTCTTTGCAACCCTAGGGACTGTAGCCCACCAGGGTACTCTGTCCATGGGATTCTCCAGGCAAGAATACTGGAGTGGGTTGCCATGCCCTCCTCCAAGGGATATTCCTGACCCAGGGATTGAACCCACGGCTCTTATCTCTCCTGCATTGGTAGGCAGGTTCTTTACCACTAGCATCACCTGGTGAGCCCCCATGTTTAATGTATTTAGCCTTTTATTTTTCTGTTCTTAGTGTGCTATTATCTCCAGAAACATTATTGTCTCACAATATAGGAGATGAAATGTTGCATAATTCCATAAGACGGATGGACCCATGCTGTTTTATATATTGTTTATCTATCTCTTTCTCTGCCTTCTGTGTTACTATAAATATTGAATGAGATAGTGAATATGAAAGTGCTTCAAATCTATTGAGTTACATAGTCATAATTATTTATTATAAGAAATGTACTGTGAAGATCATAGTTTCTTTGTGTACATCTAATCACTCGATTTTTCTTTCTAATATTAGATTAAAATGTGTTTTTCCCCTATTTTGTTAGAAGCTATTGATGATGCTTCCTTCAGAAAAATGTGTGCTAATTCTCAGAAAGGAAATTTCTAGGGAGTAGGATCCTCAACATTCCTCAAAGCTCAAGAAAATATTTACATTTGAATTTTACTTCTTTCTCCCAGATCTTTCCATCAACGTTCATGTCTCTCAATTAATTGCTAACCAGAATAAATTTTTCATTATCCATCTCTCTGAACTAGGCATGGAATGCCCCTTAGTCTTTCAAGACCATGAAACATGTTTTTCCCCAATAAAATTCTGGAAAAGTACACAAGACGGAAAATACAAAATCAGATAATTCATAAATGTATTTAATACCATTAGTAATAAGTGATATCTTTACTCTATGATTAGGAAAAAAATGTAATATTTAACGTTGGCAAGTGTGTATGAGGCTACCATCACCTATTTGTTGGAATGTAAATGTATTCAATCTTTTCACAAACCATCTAGGAAAGATGTGTCAAAGGCTTCTATAATGTGTATTGTTTTGAACCAACCCATAACTTTCTCCTAGGGAAAACTATCCAAAATCCAGGCAAAAGTATACAGCATTACATTATTTCTGTGGCAAAAATTTTATAAATGAAATTCAATCTTAAATGATAGAGGAATAATTAAATATTCATATTTAATCCATATAATAAAACAGCATCCAAACGTTAGGTGTTTAAACAGCATTTCAATGAGATATGCCTTTTTCTCCATTTCTGTCAATGAATCCACCTCTCTGAATGGAGGGAAAAAAAAAGTAAATATACTTTGCATCTGAGGTGAATGTTCACCAAAATGTGGCCTAGCTGAGGAGGATCTTAATAATCAAGTGGCTAAAGAACACATACTGTGGATACCAGTCAGCCCCTTCCACTGCTACTCCAGACATCATCCAGGGAGCTTAAGGACAAAGTGGCAGGGAGGCAGGTTATGCCTGTGCTCAGCAACATGGACTTCCAATTACCAAACCTGACCTGACTATGCCTACCACAGAGTGCTAATCTGTCAGCAGGAGAGATGGGCATTGATCCCTGATATGGCACCATTGTCTGAATAATCAGCCAGCTCTCTGATGGAAGATTGACTATATTGGACCACTGCTATCATGGAAAAGAAGCATTTTGTTCTTACTGAAATAGACACCTACACTGTATTTGTATTTGTCTTTCTGCATGTGATGTCTCTGCCAAAACCACCATTTGTGGACTTTACAGAATACCATACTCACTGTCATGATATTTCACAAAGCATTACTTCTGATGAAGATAATTTCTTCACACCAAAATAAGTGTGGCAATGGGCCCATGCTCACGAAATTGATTGATTCCCCACCATCCTGGCTTGACTGGTGGAATGCCGTTTTTTAAGACTCAAAACTGTTACTGGGTCCACCAATACTTGTTCCTCAGGCACAACCTTTAATCACAAGAATTTCTACATCCTCTCATTAGCTAAGGACAGACCTGACATGAATATTTGAGAGAATGTGCAACACAGAAAGGTATACCTTCTAAGAATTGCTAAATTTATTAATTCTCTTCATTAATTAGGCTACTTAACCAGGCATCCTACTTTCTGAGCTGTACTACTCAGAAATACTGTACTCTGTATGACTCAGAATAGCACTTAACAATAAATCAGCCTCTGGTAGAAATCCCCTGTGGGCTTTACTTGTTTGAGCTTTTAATTAAATTGCTGAAAGCAAACAATAATCCCCACCATATAATACGAGGCTGTTCATTCCATAACACAATGAATCTAGCTTCTGCTTTTAACTGAAAATCATCCCTCTAAACTAGAATGTTTTTCAGTTCTTTTATTCTCACAAAATAATGGTAAAGAGATGTTTTCCTGATGAAATTCCATTACAAAAGTGAGGATCTAAAAGATGAATTTTTTCTTGGAAAATATTATTAAGTTTTACTTTTACCTGAATCCAAGTCTCTAGGTTCAAGTGTTATATCCCCAAATGACCTGAATTTTTTGTTGTTCTCATTATTTGCACTTTTCCATTTGAATAACAGACAAAATTTAAAAATTGAATGAATAATTCCTGAAAAAGTGATACAGACTTGAAATCTGAATACTCATGCAAAGCACAACACTTGATTGAACTGAAATATTTTTTGTTTTAAGATGGCTAAATGTATTATGGGTTTCCAAGGCAGTAGAGTGGTAAAGAATCTATGTGCAATGCAAGAGATGCAGGAGACATGGGTTCAATCCCTGGGTCAGGAAGATCCTCTGGAGGGCTACTTATAGTCCATGATTGACAAAGAGGCACACACAACTGAATGACTGAGCATACACACAAAAGTATCACACAGAATATCAAATATGATCAATATACCAGATCTTTAAATGAATAAGTGAAAATTTTTCAGCATGGAAATCATGTATCGGGTTTGACTACATTAGCCTTTTATTATGTGGCACCTTCTTTCATACATTCATGTCAAATTTGTCCTCAGGCAATGTGAGGTTGGAAGTTCTTGGGATTAAACCTTGTGCTAGAGGAACAAGTGTAGATAGGCCTATTAACAATAAAAAGGCACACTAAAGAGCCTTCTTTTCCCCACAGGCTCGTCCCCAGGGTGGGTACTGACAAAGTTGCATAGCTCTTCCTATTTAAGATATTTCTTATTGATAATATTTCAGAGAACTGTTGGAAGTTTATTTAAAAAGAAAAAACAAATACTATTAATTTCAAATAAATACATCTATACAGTGAATATTTAAATTGTGTGTAGTTAGTAATTTATTCAACATTATCTCTTCCAGGCCTAAATCAGACAGTATTCTCAATACTATACAAGCATACCTCTATAACAATATGGCAAATAAATATTAAAAATAAAGCCTTAAAATAAAAAAAGTACAGAAACCTAAGTAAATTACAGAAGAATAAACTGACAAAACACAGGACAAAAACATTTAATGGGCAAAGACATTTTAATGATATAGATACTACTCAAAATAAATAACCATTATATCTCAAACAACTAGCATAAAATATTCTTAAAGAAAAAATGTAATACATTAAAAAAATAAACTATTGAGAGAAACAAAATAGCACTAGGAGGTTTTAATTTCCTTTTTTCAGTGGATAAAACAACTAAATAACACACATATGTAAACACAGATATATGTGCATGTGTGTGTATGCATATGTGTGTGAATCTCCAAACATATATTTGAACTTTACTCAGAAAAAAGTAATTCCTCACATTTATTTTTAAGTGTATTCATTTATTCCACAAATATTTTTGTCACGTACTATGTGCCAGTGATTTTTGGCCCTAGAAAAGAAGTGTTGAAGAAGAGAGATAAGTTAATTACCTTCATGAAGCTTAAACTCCAGTTGAAGTAAAGGACAGTATTGGAAAGGACAGATACAAGGGATTAGATCTGATAGACAGAGTGCCTGAAGAACTATGGATGGAGGTTTGTGACATCATACAAAAGGCAGTGACCAAGACCATCCCCAAGAAAAAGAAATTCAAAAAGGCAAAATAGTTGCCTGAGGAGGGCTTACAAACAGCTGAGAAAAGAAAAGAAGCTAAAGGCAAAGGAGAAAAAGAAAGATATACCCCTTTGAATGTAGAGTTCCAAAAAAACAGCAAGGAGAGATAAGAAAGCCTTCCTCAGTGATCAATGAAAAGAAATAGAGGAAAACAGTAGAATGGGAAAGACTTGAGATCTCATCAAGAAAATTAGAGATACCAAGGGATTATTTCATGCAAAAACGGGCACAATAAAAGGCAGACATGGTACGGGCCTAACAGAAGAAGAAGACATTAAGAAGAGGTGGTAGGTATATACAGAAGAACTATATTAAAAAGATCTTAATGAGCCAGGTAACCATGATGGTGTTATCACTCACTAGAGCCAGACATCTTGGAATGTGAAGTCAAGTGGGCCTTAGGAAGCACCACTATGAGCAAAGTCAGTGGAGCTGATGCAATTCCAGTTGAGCTATTTCAAATCCTAAGAAATGATGCTGTGAATGTGCTGCACTCGATATGCCAGAAAATTTGGAAAATCAGCAGTGGCCACAGGACTGGAAAAGGTCAGTTTTCATTCCAATCCCAAAGAAAGGCATTGCCAAAGAATGTTCAAGCTACCACACATCTGCACTCATCTCACATGCTTGCATAGTATAGCACAAAATTCTTGAAGCGAGGCTTCAGCAGTATGTGAACCATGAACTTCCAGATGTACAAGCTGGATTTAGAAAAGGCAGAGGAAAGAGAGATCAAATTGCCAACATCCAGTGGATCATCAAAAATGCAAGAGAGTTCAAGAAAAACATCTACTTCTGCTTTATAGACTATGACAAAGCCTTTGACTGTGTGGGTCACAGGAAACTGTGGAAAATTCTTCAAGAGATGGGAATACCAGACCACCTTTCCTGCCTCCTAAGAAATATGTATGCAGGTCAAAGAACAACAGTTAGAACTGTACATGGAACAACAGACTGGTTCCAAATTGGGAAAATAGTATGTTAAGGCTGTTTATTGTCACCCTGTTTATTAAACTTCTATGCAGAGTACATCATGTGAAACGCCGAGCTGGATGAAGCACAAACTGGAATCAAAATTGCTGGTAGAAATATCAATAACCACAGATGACATCATGCTTATGGCAGAAAGCAAAGAACTAAAGAGCCTCTTGATGAAAGTGAAAGAGGAGAGTGAAAAAGCTGGCTTAAAACTCAACATTCAAAAGACTAAGATCCTGGCATCCAATTCCATCAGTTCAGTTCAGTTCAGTCACTCAGTTGTGTCTGACTCTTTCCAACCCCATGAATCACAGCACACCAGGCCTCCCTGTCCATCACCAACTCCCAGAGTTCACTCAAACTCATGTCCATTGAGTTGGTCATGCCATCCAGCCATCTCATCCTCTGTCGTTCCCTTCTCTGTCTGCCCCCAATCCCTTCCAGCATCAGGGTCTTTTCCAATGAGTCAACTCTTCACATGAGGTGGCCAAAGTATTGGAGTTTCAGCTTTAGCATTAGTCCTTCCAAAGAACACCAGTTCCATCTCTTCATGGCAAATAGATAGGCAAAAAGTGGATATAGTGAGAGATTTTATTTTGAGGGGCTCCAAAATCAATGCTGATGGTGATTGCAGCCATGAAATTAAAAGACACTTTCTCCTGGAAGAAAAGCTATGACTAACATAGACAGGATATTAAAAAGTAGGGACATTACTTTGCTGTCAAAGATCTGTCTAGTCAAAGCTATGATTTTTCCAGTAGTCATGTATGGATTGAGAGTTGGACTATAAAGAAAGCTGAGCACCAAAGAATGGATGCTTTTGAACTGTGGTGTTGGAGAAGACTCTTTAGACTCCCTTGGACTGCACAGACATCCAACAAGTCAATCCTAAAAGAAATCAGTCCTGAATATTCATTGGAAGGACTGATGCTGAAGCTGAAACTCCAAGAAGAACTGACTCATTTGAAACGATGCTGGGAAGGATTGAAGGCAGGAGGAGAAGGGGACAACAGAGGATGAGATGGTTGGATGGTGTCACTGACTCAATGCACATGACTTTGAGCAAGCTCCAAGAGTTGGTGATGGACAAGGAAGCCTGGCATGCTGTAGTCCATGGGGTTGCAAAGAGTTAGCCGTGACTGAGAGACTGAACTGAACTGAAGAAGTAAACAAGTTAATAAATGAAATTATGGAAGGGAAGAGATCAAAATGGCTGAGTAGAAGAATGTGGAGCTCACCTCCCTAACATATATTAAAAATACACCTTCATGTGCAACAATTCTTACAGAATACTAACTGAAGCCTAGTAGATGATCTCTCATACAATTAAAGGTGCGACTACAAGAAAGGTTATTAAGTAACTGTGTAGGATGAAATGGGGGTTGGGGTAGGATTGGGAATGGTTCCTGTGCCTCTGTATTTATGAAGGAGGAACAGTTCCTTCACCTGGAAATCTCCTTTGCTAGCTGGCAGGTTCACTCAGACAGATAGGGAGGTGCAGTGGCCTGGTATTTGCTAAAGAGAGAGAGGAGCTGGCATGCTGTCAGGAAGGGTGGAGAAGGACCAGCACAGATGAGTCCTTTTCATGTCATCACAGTTCCCAGTCTAGGACACACACCTGCTGGTTGCTCAGCTTGTGGATGATGAAACTTGGACTTTAGAGGACAGAACTAGAGAGGGGACTGTGTGGAGAAAGACCAAATGGGCAGGATTGTGGTCTGTGCCACAATCAGGAGTGCATGCAGAAAAAAAAAAAAAAAAAAAAAGGAGTGCATGCAGGATGGAGCACAGGTCTGCCACAGGTCTGCCATTCTCAACACTCAAAAGCTGGGGTGTATGTCTGCCATTGGAGATTGTCAGCATGCTCAGGCAGGGTGTAGCTCCTGCTGAGGTAGGCTTTGAGAGTACACATGTGCTAGAGGCAAGGTTAACATCTTAGCTAATTACTAGGGCTCCTGCTGCAGGGGTGGTTCCAGGGACAGCACTAGGAGCAATGGACTTTGTGGGTGAGGCATTTGGTGACGGGTGGGGTCACAGAGATACATGTCCGGGGGGACAGTTCCTGGGGAGGAATATTCAGCAGAATATTTTCCAGTGGGAGTGCTCTGGTCCTGCCTACCTCACACTACAGCTTAGGGATTTAACCCATGTCTTTTGTGTCTCCTACATTTGTAGATGAGTTCTTTACCCCTAGCACCACCTGAGAAGCCTGTATATGTGTACATATACACATATATGAGTATCCAATATTTTGTTCAATTCTCTTGTCATTCCACTTGGAAGGCATCCAATCTTAAAAGGTGGTTTATGAGGCAACCTCTTGGTAATACTTAATATCTTAATATATCTAGCAGGAGGATTCTCTAGGGACTACACTTGTTTCCACCATGAGAAAAATTTCCAAGCACATAGAAGATAGTCACCCAAAGAAAACTGGGATATTTTTAGGAATGTGCTATGAATGACAAGGGCCAAATACAGCCAGTGTTCATTCTGCCTTTCCTTTATGCTGTCTTGCATTCCTTTTTTCCTGCACTTACAGTGTTCACTATGCTCCCATCTAAAATAACGGAGCTAATCTTCAACCATAAAAACATCTGTTGCTTTTCAAAATGAGATAAGTCTCAACTTTACTACAGTGAATTCTATGTCAAGAAGCTGTTTGTTCCTCTTCTACTTTTGATCCAGTTCATTTTGTTTTTCTTCATTCTGTGAGTGAAGTGTAAGTGCTTGAATAACCAGCAGTGTATCTCAGATGCAATAGAAAGAAGGGAAATTGAGAAATAAAATTAGTCAAAATACGTATAAATATAAATGACAGGACAAGAGAAAAAATAGATTTGGTCTGATATACTAACATTACATGTAACATTAAGTATATTAGTATATTAATATATTAGTATATTAAGTATATTACTATATAAGTATATTAGTATATACTGACATACTTATGTTACATAATAGATATTTGTAGCTTTTTAAAAAATAATTTTCATACTTTACCACCCATTGCATTATAGTCTTGCCTTTGGCCCCATTTCCTATTCATCATTTCTCTTATCTCATAAGGCTGACTCCTCTATTTCATTCAGAACTCTGTTTAAATGTTACTTCCCCAGATGGTCTTCCTTGATCATCTTTTCAAAAACTAGATTTCCTACTGGTGTTTATTTCTTACCCTACTCTTCTTTACCTTCAAATTATTCAGTACTAATAGAGATCATATTGTATGTTTATGCTTTTCACTTTGTCCAATTAAAATGTAAATTCAATAAAAATAAAAAAAAGAATTCTCAGATTCACAACTGAATTCAAATTGTCAAGCACCACGGTTTCCAAAATGTGGCCCTTAGAAGCAGCAATGTTAGCATCAAACAGAGAACTTGTTAAAAACAAACACTATTGAGTCCCATCTCAGACTTACTAATTTAGAGACTTGTGGTAGGCTCAGCAATGTGTCCTTTAAGAAGACCTACACGTGATTCTGATGTACTCTTTTTTTGAATCACCATTTTCGTTTTTATTTTTATTTTATATTGGTTTATTGCAGTACCCAAGAAATGAAAACAACCTAAGTGTCTATCAACAGATGAATGGATAAAGTAGATGTGGTACATATACACAATGAAGTATTACTGAACCATTAGAATGAATGAAATAATGCCATTTGTAGCAACACAAATGGACTTGAAGATTATCATACTAAGTGAAGTATGTTAGAAAGAGACAAATATCTGATGTATTCTTTAAGTTTCAAACAAGTACTTTGCAAACTTCTGTCATAGTATTGTGTGAAGAAGTGAAGTGAAGTGAAGTCGCTCGGTCGTGTCCGACTCTTTGCGACCCCATGGACTGTAGCCTACTACTCTCCTCCGTCCATGGGATTTTCCAGGCAAGAGTACTGGAGTGGGTTGCCATTTCCTTCTCCAGACGATCTTCCTAACCTAGGGATCAAACCCAGGTCTCCCGCACTGTAGGCAGACGCTTTACTGTCTGAGCCACCAGGGAAGTATTGTGTAGAATGCTCATAAATTGTGTTCCTAGGAATTTCTGATTATTAACCATAGCCAGAGCTTGCTTATTCCTATGGCTCTTTTGTTTGCAAATGATACAAATTGATTCACTTGACTGGCTAAAATTAAGCTAGTTTTTTATTAGAATGGATAGACTGATATTTGATTAATCACAGAATTGGCAAGAAAACTAGGAAAATAAAATTCAGAAAGTAACTAACTGGAATATATTTTGACATAGTTCTGTTTTCTTTTAAGTATCTTTTTATTAACTGTGAATAATATTCAAAATATCTGAGGAAAGAGTATCAAATTAGCTTAGCTTAGTACATGCTTTTGGGTAAAGAAATACAGGTCACATTGAATTATAGCATCACCAAGAGTGTGAGAGTGGGAAAGAGGCAGTTCCTCAGAAAAAATCTTTACCATAGTTAGGAAAATGACAGCAAATTGATGTTTGGTAGCTAAAGCCAGCAAACATCCCCTAGCCATTATTATTATTATTATTATTATTTTAGTGTAGATTGTGCTTATTAAGTGACTTCAGTCATGTCCCACTCTTTGCAACCCTATGGACTGTAGCCTGCCAGGCTTCTCTGTCCATGGGATTCTCCAGGCAAGAATACTTCAGTGGGTTGTTGTGCCCTCCTCCAGGGGATCTTCCTGACCCAGGGATCAAACTCACATCTCTTATGTCTCCTGCATTGGCAGGTGGGTTCTTTACCACTAGTGCCACCTGAGAAGCCTGTAGACTGCTGGGTACTAATCCAATTACTAAGCAGAAATATATCATTGAAAAGCTAAGTCTAGAAGTAAGCTTATTTATTTTTTACCACTGGACAGAAAAATGTATTATTTTGAAAGAAAAGGAAAACAATACTGTCCTGTACATGTTTTTCCTTTTGAAATGCATTCATCTTCACCAATATTCTGAGAAAGAAGAAAATATTATTATCCTCATTTTTCAAATGAGAAAAGCAAGACAGAAAGAGATTAAGTAGCTTGCCAGAGGCTAAAGCAGCAGCATCAGGTCCAGTTAGAATTTGTGAATTCAAGCAAACTCTCCTTGTTGTCCTTTCCCTCAGTAAGAACAGGGGTAGAGGTAAAGTGAAAGAAGAGAATTGTAAATCATGGAGCTTTGGGGTTAAAATCACTGCCAATTTGTCATGAAAATTCTGATTTTTCTCCATAATGGCAACGGCAGTAGATGTGACAAAAAGCCTCCCTGCCAAATACACCTCAAAACTGTAATATGTTCCTTTAGCCCAATTTTCTCTGGCGACTTTGTTGAAAAGCCCTGAGGTCATTTCTTCCATGTCACAGAGCTGCAGTGCCCTCTTCTGTACAGACTTCCCAGGAGCACATCCCCTCCGCAAAACAATAGTTTCTTCTTCTGTATGAAGCACTTCCTTTTTACTTCCTTTTTCGTACACTCCAGCTGTTCTCTGTGTAATACATCACCAGAATGCTTCTCATTTGAAAGCTCAGAGGCTATAGAAAATTATTCTCTTCATCCTAGTAGATAATTCTGTAATAATCTTTGACAGATTTTACTTTAACAATAGTCTGATCCATGGGAGCTAATCATAAAAATTATTGATTGGACTTGGTAGAGCATCCTCTATTCATCAAAAAAGTTACACATCATACACAAGGCACCGTGACTGTACAAATTCTCAATTGAAATTGAGAATAAAAAAGAGAAACTTGATTCCAGTGCTGACCTCCAATCCAGCTGTAATTTCTACGGTATGGTATTTCCTTTCAGTGTCCCTTCCTTGTTATCCAAGTTTTTAACTTAACTAAGCAAAAATAAGGGATTATCTGGTGGCTTAGACAGTAAAGTGTCTGCCTGCAATGCAGGAGACCTGGGTTCCATCCCTCTGTCGGGAAGATCTCCTGGAGAAGGAAATGGCAACCCACTCCAATATTCTTTCATGGAAAATCTCATGAATGGAGGAGCCTGGCGGGCTGCCATCTATAGGGTTGCAAAGAGTTGAACACGATTGAGCGACTTCACTTTCTTTCAAGCAAAAATAAAGACTCTGCCAATCACTTTTTTAGAGAGGGATATTCAAATCCAACATACTGCTATGTTGTCACTGTAGGATAGTATTTCGTTGTTTTAAAATTTATTTATTTTTATTTGAGGATAATTTTATTGGAGGATAATTATCTATGACTAACCTAGACAGCATCTTAAAAAGGAGAGACATTACTTTAACAAAGGTCTATCTAGTCAAAGCTATGGTTTTTCCAGTAGTCATGTATGGAAGTGAGAATCAGACTATAAAGAAAGCTGAGGGCCGAAGAATTGATGCCTTTGAACTATGATGTTGAAGCCTCTTGAGATTCCCTTGGACTGCAAGGAGATCCAACCAGTCAATCCTAAATGAAATCAGTCCTGAATATCACTGGAAGGACTGATGCTGAAGCTGAAACTCCAATACTTTGACCACCTGATGCAAAGAACTGACTCATTGGAAAAGACCCTAATGATGGGAAAGATTGAAGGTGGGAGAAGAAGGGGATGACATGGAATGAGATGGTTGGATGGCATCACTGATGTGATGGACCTCAGTTTGAGTAGGCTCTGGGAGTTGGTGATGGACAGGGAAGCCTGGTGTGCTGCTGCCCATGGGGTTGCAAAGAGTTGGACACAACTGAGTGACTGAACTGAACTGAATTGCTTTACAAAATTTTGGTGTTTGACAGAAAACGCGACTGAGTGACTGAACTGAATTGAATTGCTTTACAAAATTTTGGCGTTTTCTGTCAAACCTCAAATGCGAATCAGCCATAGGTGTACATATATCCCTTCCCTTTTGAACCTCCCTCCAAATTCCACCCCTCTAGGTTAACCCCTGTTTGAGTTTCCTGAGGCATACAGCAAATTACCATTGGATATCTATTTTACATATGGTTATTTCATGTTATTCTTTCCATACATCTCACCCTCTCCTCCCCTTTCCCTATTTCCATGAATCTATTCTCTATGTCTGTTTCTCCATTGTTGCCCTGTAAATACATTCTTCAGTACCATTTTTCTAGATTCTGTACATATATATGTTACAATACAATATTTATCTCTCTCTTTCTGACTTATTTCACTCTGTAAAACAGGTTCTAGGTTCATCCACCTCACTAGAACTGACTCAAATGTGTTCCTTTTTGTGACTGAGTAATATTCCATTGTGTATATGTACCATGACTTCTTTATTCATCTGTCGATGGACATCTAGGCTGCTTCCATGTTCTAGTTACTGCAACTAGTGCTGCAATGAACAATGGGATACATGTGTCTCTTTCAATTTTGGTTTCCTCAGGGTATATGCCTAGGAGTGGGATTGCTGGGTCATATGGTGGTTTTATTCCTAGTTTTTAAAGAATCTCCATACCATCTTCCATAGTGACTGTATCAATTTACATTCCCACCAACAGTGCAAGAGCATTCTCTTTTCTCCACACCCTCTCCAGCATTTATTGTTTATAGACTTTTTAATGAGGGCCATTCTCTCCAGTGTGAGGTAATATCTCATTGTAGTTTTGATTCGCATTTCTCTAATAATAAGCAATGTTGAGCATCTTTTCATGTTTTTGTGAGCCATCTGTATAGGATAGTATTTCTTTAACTCAATTTGTAAGTTGTGTTATAATCTTCCAGTGGAGAAGGAAATGGCAAACTCCTCCAGTATTCTTGCCTGGGAAATCCCATGGACAGAAGAATCTGGCAGGCTATAGTTCATTAGGTCACAAAGAGTTGGACATGACTGACGTGACTCAGCATAGCATAATATAATCTTCCAAATGCAGTGAAAATGATTTCAAAATAATAAATAATATTGAAGATAACAAATACAAAAGTGTCCAGGTTAATTTTTAGTTCATCTTTGTCTTTCAAAATAAACTTTGATACATGAGAGCTAAACTAAAGTTAGTTTAAATATTCCTTTAAACTAACTTTAACAATGTTTCTCATTTCCCTTCTCCATTTTCAGAGGATTTACTTTGTTCAGAAATATACCAAGTACTTTATCTCCAGAGCATAGTCTCTAATATTTTCCCCTCTGTTTGAATTTCATTTCCATGACTTACCAGCTATGTGAAATTAGGCAAGAGACTCAGTCTCTCTAAGCTTCAGTTTCATGCTTTGCAAACTGGGGATGATATTTATGACAATCTCATAGGATTTGTGAGGAGATCTACTGAGATAAGGCATCAAAGCTCCTGCCAAAATTCTGGCACATTGTAGCTACTCATTGCATGTTAACTAATAGCATTAACCCTTACAATAATTCTACTAGTATCCTATTTGTCATTTCTAAGGTGAAGACTTTAAAAGAATTCAAATGATTATTTTAAGTTGCAAATATGTTCAGTCTGTGCCCAAAGCCCATAACCATATCAGATTATAATATATAGTTTATTTTTCCTTGGAATTATTGGTCTCTTGGATCTAATTTGCTTGTGCCTAAATCAAGCTTAAGTTTCCTTATCTTTATTCTGATTGCCTTGATGGATAATTTTGTTTAGACTTTATTTTCCAGCTCTGACTTCAAAACCCCTGTACAATACGGGCCTGTTTTCATCCTCATGCTTTACCTGTGGTGACCTGGACTGTCTTAATACCTGCCCTGCCTCTACCAGGACTACCATGAGTCCCGTGGAACTGACATCATCAGTTCCCGTTTTCAGAGGGGGCTAAAGGATGTTAACTATGGGTCTATCTATTCCAGTGGTTCTCAAACTTTAATCTGTATTAGAATCAGTTGGAGGACTTTGATAAAACACACATTTCTGGCTTCCATGCTCAGAAGATGAATTACATGTAGGGTGGGACATGAGATCTTGCATTTCTAAATTCAGGGATGTTGCTGGTGCAGCTGGTCTGGGGATCATTTTTGAAAACACTGGATGATTTGTTTCTATCAAAGCCCCAGTATAGCATTGATTTTCTTTCCAAATTAAGAAATAACTTGCAAAGGAAACTATAAACAAAAAGACAACCCACAGATTGGGAGAAAATATTTGCAAATGTTGCAACCTACAAGAGATTAATTTCCAAAATTTACAAACAGATTATGTGGTTCCATATTAAAAACAAACAAACAAACAAACAAAAAACTATCCAATCAAAAATTGGCAGAAGACCCAAAGAAGACATATAGATGACTGAGAGGCATATGAAAAAAATGCTTAACATCACTAATTAATAGAAAAATTAAAATAAAAACTAAAATTAAACATAACCTCACACCAGTCGGGATGGCCATCATCAAAAAGTCTATAAACAATAAATGCTGGTAAGGATTTGGAGAAAAGGGAGCCTTCATACACAATTTAAATTTTGTAGGAATGTATATTGGTACAGCCACTATGGAGAACAGTATGGAAGTTCCTTAAGAAACTAAAAATAGAGCTACCATACAATCTAGCAATCTCACTCCTGGGCATATATCTAAAGAAAAACATGATTTGAAAGGAGACATGCACATCAATGTTCACTGTAGCACTGTTTACAATGGCCAAGGCATGGAAGCAACCTAAATGTCCATCAATAGAGGAATGAATAAAGAAGTGGTACATATATACAATGGAATATTAGTTGGTCATGAAAAAGAGTGAAATAATGCCATTTGTAGCAACATGATTGCATTTGGAGATTATCCTACTAAGTGAGGTAAGTAAGACAGAGAAAGACAAATAGCTATTATATTGCTTACATGTAAAATCTAAAAAATGATACAAATGAACTTATGTATAAAACAGAAACAGACTCATGACTTAGAGAAAAAACATGGTTACCAGGGAGAAAGGTAAGTGGAAGGGATAGATTGGGAGTTTTGATTGACAAGTACACACTGCTATATTTAAAAAAGATAACCAAAAATAATTTACTGTATAGCACAAGGAACTCTGTTTAATGTTCTGTAACAACCTAAATGGGAAAAAAGAATCAGAAAAATAATAGATACACATATAGAGAAGCCCGTAAGTACAACTTACTCACTTTGCTGTATTCTTGAAACTAACACAATATTGTTAATCAGCTATACTCCAATATTTTGGGGTTTCCCTGATAACTCAGATGGTAAAGAATCTGCCTGCAATGTGGGAGACCCTGGTTGTTTCCTGGGTCAGGAAGATCTGCTGGAGAAGGGATAGGCTACCCACTCCAGTATTCTTGGGCCTCCACTGTGGCTCAGCTGGTAAAGAATCCACCTGCAATGTGGGAGACCTAGGTTTGATACCTGGGTTGGGAAGAACCCCTGGAGAAGGGAAAGGCTACCCAATCCAGTATTCTGGCCTGGAGAATTTCATGGACTGTATAGTCCATGGTGTCGCAAATGGTCGGACTTGACTGAGTGACTTTCACTTCACTTCACTTCACTTCCAAAATTTTAAAATAACAATACTAATAAAAATGTGTAAACTGATGGCTGAGGAAAGGAAAAAAAAAGCCTATTTATACATTAGGTTTTCTAGCTTTAGTTTTCAGTAAATTTTAGTTATGATCAACATTTAAAGTATCAAATATTTAGTAATATTTACACTCCATAGCAAGTTACACAGCTATCAATTTGAATGTTGCTAGTATGGATTTTAGAGTGCAGGTATTTAAAGTTGAAGATACAAATTGATTTACGTTGATATTAAAAATTGTCTTTTTGCTAAGTTTAGGATATTACACATAGAATTTTCCTCCTCTGGCATGAAGATAATAAGTTAGTTAAATTTATACTATTTGAAGAGACACAACTAAAAATTTGATTGTATCATTAGCTTAAAAATATTGAAACATAACCTGACATAACAATTTTAAAGATTTATTTCATAGCACTTCACTAGTGATTTTAGATTATTTAGTTTGAATTCCATCTCTTTTAATAGAGATTTCTAATAATTCTGTTAGGAATAGTCCTATGGAAGGGTTATTTGCTGAAATGTCAATTTAATTTTTAAGCATATTTGGCAAATTATTTGCTATGGCAGTCAAGCTTTTTTTTATTTTTTTTAATTTTATTTTATTTTTCCACTTTACAAAATTGTATTAGTTTTGCCAAATATCGAAATGAATCTGCCACAGGTAAACATGTGTTCCCCATCCTAAACCCTCCTCCCTCCTCCCTCCCCATACCATCCCTCTGGGTCATCCCAGTGCACCAGCCCCAAGCATCCAGTATCGTGCATCGAACCTGGACTGGCAACTTGTTTCATACATGATATTATACATGTTTCAATGTCATTCTCCCAAATCTTCCCACCCTCTCCCTCTCCCACAGAGTCCATAAGACTGTTCTATACATCAGTGTCTCTTTTGCTGTCTCGTACACAGGGTTATTGTTACCATCTTTCTAAATTTCATATATATGCGTTAGTATACTGTATTGGTGTTTTTCTTTCTGGCTTACTTCACTCTGTATAATAGGCTCCAGTTTCATCCACCTCATTAGAACTGATTCAAATGTATTCTTTTTAATGGCTGAGTAATACTCCATTGTGTATATGTACCACTGCTTTCTTATCCATTCATCTGCTCATGGACATCTAGGTTGCTTCCATGTCCTGGCTATTATAAACAGTGCTGCAATATTTATCAGGATTTACTCTTTGGGGCATCCCTAGTAACTCTGCTGCTGCTGCTAAGTTGCTTCAGTCGTGTCTGACTCTGTGCAACCCCATAGATGGCAGCCCACCAGGCTCGTCTGTCCCTGGGATTCTCTAGGCAAGAATACTGGAGTGGGTTACCACTTCCTTCTCCCACACAGGTGACTCAGATGTAAAAAATCTGCCTGCAATACAAGACACTTGGGTCAATACCTGGGTCAGGAAGATTCCTTCCTCTGGAGAAGGGAATGGCTACCCACTCCAGCATTCTTGCCTGGAGAATTCCATGGACAGAAGATCCTGGCAAGCTACAGACCTTAGGGACCACAGTCCATGGGGCCTACAGTTCATGGGGTCACAAAAAGTTGGACGCGACTGAGTGACTTTCAGATTTTTCATTATATATATACTTTATTTGAATCACCCATTTTCAAAGTACTGTACTATAATACTCTGTAAGTACCACAATGTATATAATAAAAACATTTCTATGTGTTTTTTCAGATCCTGTGATTTCATTTTAAGAGCCATGACAACTGCCCTGGCAAAAAAAGCAAACAAAAAAAATTTATAGAAGCATAGTACAGATTCATAAATACTAAAATCTTAAATAAAGTAGCTTTAATTATATATTGCTTTAATTTTTTATCTAAATACTTTAATTTCTCATTTCAGTATTTACCTAAATTCAGATCCATGGGATTTTAAAGGCCAAAAGTGAAAGTCACTCAGTCCTGGACTTTCAGAATACTGGAGTTGGTACCCTTTCCCTTCTCCAGGGGATCTTCCCAACCCAGCAATGGAACCCAGGTCTCCCGCATTGCAGGTGGATTTTTAACCAGCTGAGCCATAAGGGAAGCTCAAGAATACTGGAGTGGGTAGCCTATCCCTTCTTCAGGAGATCTTCCCTACCCGGGAATTGAACTGGGATCTCCTACATTGCAGGCGGAGTCTTTATCAACTGAGCTATGAGGGAAGCCCTAAAGGCCATAAGTTTTGCAATAAACTACCGTAAACACTATATCAATACACATTATCTCAGTTACTGTATAGAGGGGGTTACTTTTGAGCTCATTTCCTACAATTTTATTTTCTGCATAATTCTGTGAAAGATGTGCTTCCAACATTTCCCCACCACATTATCTGTTTTGAAATTTGTTTTCCTAGTTTTCTATATTTGAGTTTTAAACACAAACCTGTTTCCTCAATAATTTGTGTGGAATATTCCATTGTTAAATTAGGAAAATGATATGGGATTAAATTTTAATTAGGGCAAACATCTGAACCATATATTACACAGCTTATTTAAGTAATATTTATGAACCAATTGTGGGATACAGCAGTCAATTGCTGCAGTTCACTATAAAAGAAATCATAGTCTGTTTTCTATATATTATGATAATGAATTATATTTATTTATACAAATCCAATCTCTTGTTAACTTAGTTAAAGAAAATTGACAATCTTCTGTGAAGCTAACATCAATGGAAATTGTTCTTTAAAATTAAAATGAATTATTATAGTCTGGTGAGTAGTTCATACATATTTGATACTATTGAACTCTTTATGTCATATTTCTATTTCAAATTGTCTGCTTTTTTCCAGACTTTAAGGTGTGCTTATTCATTCACTTATTCTTTTATTTGTGCATGCAATGAACTCTACTGATCACCAACTGTATGTAAGACACTCTTTGGGATGAGATAAGTAAGCATAATGCATTTGTCAAGAAATGATATATATATCATTACCCTAAAATATAGTAAATTGCAAAGCTGTAAAAGAAAAAAATCTAGATCAGAAGGTCCTTGAATTTGCACATAGCCACCATCTTCTGCTGGGATGTTTAGTATTTAGGTGTCACCTAAGTGCTGTTATTTTTATCGCAGGAACTTCATGGTACATTGGGTCTTTAAGATATTACTCCATTTTAAAAGTGCTCATTTGATACAGAAATAGACAGTGCTTTAGAGAAATTACCTCCAGCACTCCCAGCACTGAAGCAGAATTGCCTCTGCAGACAAGGAAAGAAGGTCACAGAGATAAAAACTTACAATCTTCCAATTCTCATTCAGGTGATATTTCTGCTAGTACCTGATGCTCTTTCCTTAAAAGCATTTTCTGCATAGAAGATTTATATGGGTTACTCAGAGAAATTAAGATCAATTGGCAATCATTTTTCTACAACACTGAATCCTTAAGAACTACCTTTAAAATCTCTATGGTCATCTAGAATGCAACTTACAACAATCTATATAATATTGCATTTATTAGTTTTGACTTGAATTTGGTCATTGATATTTGAGCTTTCAGGTATTTATAAGATGAATTTCTGACAACTGGTATTGTTTAACTAGATTTATTTAAAAGGTAAATAGGATCATGCTCTAGATCACACCATTTATTTCTGAATATTAGCCAACACAACACTATGTTTTTAAATATAAAACTAAATGATAGGAAGCTTAGTAAATTTACCATTACTATCACTATTTCAAATATCCTTTATTTTGGAAGAAATAAAATATATTATCCTATGTAGTATTAAAACTAATTGGACTTTCTTTTTCCCCCATTCCATTTCCCCCTAGGGATTTCTCTTGAGATACTTCATATTAATACTAAATATGAAGGTTTAATTTAGCATGCTTGTAAATACAACTTACCAGTAGAATTTAAACAACTGCATATCTCAATACAGAGCTACATCTAATGATTCTTTTATTGAATTTGTCACATTTTTCAGTTTAACTCCCAAGGAGTAAAAGATATATTTAAAAATATATACATTCACATTTACTATGCAATGCAGTTAAGCTAGTTCAACTTCATTTCTTAAAGGATCAAAATACTTATGCTTCTAGTATATTTGATCTCTCAGTGGAGGCCTGACTTATACTTACATTATATTTCTTTTGAGTAAACATTTAATTACTGAAGGACCTTCAAAGCTGTGATATACCATTAACTACAATATTTTTCTAATGTTTTAAATACATCAGTTTGTAAATGAGCTATATACAGAGATTATATTTTTACATTGATTTAATATGAAACAAATGCTAATTTATTAAGTCCTTGCTAAATGATACCTCACTATAGTTTATTGCAGTCATTTTGTTTGCTTATACAACTTTCCATTTACAAACCTTTTAACAAGTTTTATATAAACATTGAAATCTTAGATTAATAAAATACTATTTTTCTCACTGTTTACAAATATTAACTGGGACTCATCAAAACTAGTGCATAATACCAAATAAATAAAATAAGCTTGAATTCTTAAACAAAATTTATTTGGTGAAAAATTTTTTAAATGTATGTAGAATAATAAGATCCCATTTTAATAAAATGTTATACAAACTAGGATGGAATATATTATGCTGTCCTTTACTCAAAAGTAATCATTTTCAAAAATGAAATGAAACAGCATATTACTGGAGACAATGTTGTGATTCTAGGAAACAGAAATAAGTTCCACAAAGTATGTAATATTTTATATATATACTGTGAGTTCTTGTGTACAAAGTCATTTCAGTCCTGTCTGACTCTTTGCAACTCTATGAACTGTAGCCACCAGGCTCCTCT
The DNA here is from genome assembly GCF_029407905.1 of Bubalus kerabau. Classification (NCBI taxonomy): domain Eukaryota; kingdom Metazoa; phylum Chordata; class Mammalia; order Artiodactyla; family Bovidae; genus Bubalus; species Bubalus kerabau. Next base: position 144,830,906 of record NC_073624.1, on the reverse strand, counting down.
GTCCAAGGGATTTTCCAGGCAAGTATACTGGATCAGGGTGTCATGCCCTCCTCCAGGAGATCTTCTTAACCCAGGGATCTAACCTGTGTCTCTTGCATTGGCAAGGAGGTTCTTTACCACAAGAGGCCCCTGGGTAGCCACATATAAACTGTATCAGACTACAAAGATTTCAAAATCTGTCCTTTGGGAAAAAACCCACTTTATTTTTGGAGGTCTTTCCAATTTAACACTTACAAATATTATTTAAATATTTAGCCATTGATCTCTTGATAGACATTTAGGCTAATTTTAAGTTTTATAACACAAAAATTCTGCAGTGAAGAAACTCATACATGTAAATTGTACTAATTTATGTTGTTGCTTGAGGATAGATTCAAAGAATCACATTTTACATTTTAGTAAGTACTGAAAAATTAACCTTCACATTGGCCTTAATAAATTCTCTGACTAGGAAACTAAATTTTTGGTGGTGAGTATGGGGTAGAAGAATTTTGAAAACAACTTTTCAACATGGGGCAGAAAAATGTCTACAATATTTTTGTAGGGTTTAAAAAAATAGAAATATAATGTTATACACATTAACACATAGTTTTATACATCAATATTACCTCAATCTTAAAAATAAATAGATAAAATGTATTAGAGAGCACATTCCTTTAAAGGCATTTTGATACATGTATTAATAAAACAAGAATGCCTAGCTTCACATAATAGACTGTTTTCTGGCCACATATAACATTTCATTAAAGTCAGACATAATTATATCACTGATTGGATATATTAAGTCTCATCATGTTTCTATGCATATGGTGGTAAAGTACACTCTCCTTTTGTGACTGACAACTATAAGTTATCTCTCCTCTTCTTCATTAAAGGAATTTAGTTCTGTGTGAAATTATTAGTTGTTCTATGCTCTATTAAATAAAATGCATATCTTATATTAAATCAATTCTCCACACAGTCCCATGCATGTCTTATTAGCAGCATTGCAATTTTTGCCAAACTAATGGGTGAAATATTAGGTCCCCTGAACTTCTTCCAGGAACTGTGAACCAGATAATTTGAATCAACTCTCTTAATTAATACATTGATATTTAAAAGATTTATGCAAATATTATATGTAAAGTAAATAAATGTTAATTATTTATTAATTTATTTTCTTTATTTTTACTTTCCCATTTATGTATCCTTAAACTATATGCAGGTCAGGAAGCAACAGTTAGAACTGGACATGGAACAACAGACTGGTTCCAAATAGGAAAAGGAGTACGTCAAGGCTGTATATTGTCACCCTGTTTATTTAACTTATATGCAGAGTACATCATGAGAAACGCTGGGCTGGAAGAAGCACAAGCTGGAATCAAGATTGCAGGGAGAAATATCAATAATCTCAGATATGCAGATGACACCACCCTTATGGCAGAAAGTGAAGAGGAAATAAAAAAGCCTCTTGATGAAAGTGAAAGAGGAGGGTGAAAAAGTTGGCTTAAAGCTCAACATTCAGAAAACGAAGATCATGGCATCTGGTCCCATCACTTCATGGCAAATACATGGGGAAACAGTGGAAACAGATTTTGGGGGGCTCCAAAATCACTGCAGGTGGTGATTGCAGCCATGAAATTAAAAGATGCTTGGGAGACAGCAAAAGACACACAGATGTATAGAACAGTCTTTTGGACTCTGTGTGTAGGGGGGGGATGATTTGGGAGAATGGCATTGAAACATGTATAATATCATGTAAGAAATGAATTGCCAGTCCAGTTTCGATGCAGGATACAGGAAGCTTTGCACTGGTGCACTGGGATGACCCAGAGGGATGGTATGGGGAGGGAGGTGGGAGGGGGGTTCAGGATTGGGAACACGTGTACACCTGTGGCAGATTCATGTTGATGTATGGCAAAACCAATACAATATTGTAAAGTAACTAGCCTCTAATTAAAATAAATAAATTTAATTTAAAAAAAGATGTTTACTTCTTGGAAGGAAAGTTATGACCAACATAGATAGCATATTCAAAAGCAGAGACATTAGTTTGCCAACAAAGTTTCGTCTAGTCAAGGCTATGGTTTTTCCAGTGGTCATGTATGGATATGAGAGTTGGACTGTGAAGAAAGCTGAGCGCCAAAGAATTGATGCTTTTAAACTGTGGTGTTGGAGAAGACTCTTGAGAGTCCCTTGGACTGCAAGGAGATCCAACCAGTCCATTCTAAAGGAGATCAGTCCTGGGTGTTCTTTGGAAGGACTGATGCTGAAGCTGAAACTTCAATACTTTGGCCACCTCATATGAAGAATTGACTCATTGGAAAAGACTCTGATGCTGGGAGGGATTGGGGGCAGGAGGAGAAGGGGATGACACAAGATGAGACGGCTGGATGGTATCACCGACTCAATGGATATGAGTTTGAGTGAACTCTGGGAGTTGGTGATGGACAGGGAGGCCTGGCGTGCTGTGATTCATGGGGTCGCAAAGAGTCGGACACGACTGAGCGACTGAATTGAACTGAAACATACAATAAATCTGGCAATATTATGTGGAGCAGAATCCAAAGACTGTACTGAAAATTAAGGTGGCTCTCATAGGAATTTGGGAAACAAATTTTATACAGATATACTCTTTTTGTTTTTTTCTTCTTATAGCCCATAATCATGGTAAACCCACTTATTAATTCTATTAGTGTTTGAGATATATTATTTGGTATATTATACCTAAATAGTCTCTCTCTGCCTCATTAACCCACCAGCTAAAAATTTTAGTACAATGTTAAAAAGAAGTGGTGAGAACAGAAACCTTGCCTTTTTCAAAATCTTTGGGCAAAAGTTTCAGTTTCCACCGTAAATATGATGTTAGCTGTAGTTGTTTCTTAAAATTGCGTTTATCATTTTGAGCAAATCTACTTCTCTTTCCTATCTTATTGAAACATTTTTTTCATGAAATTTTATCAAATTATTTGTGTCCATTAATGAAAATTATCATAACTTTTAGAATTCGTCAATATGATAAATATATTTGGACATGTTTTATGATCCTTTTTGTGCCCAGTCGCTCAGTTGTGTCTGACTCTTCACAACCCTTTGGGCTGTAGCCAGCGGACTTCTCTGTCCAGGGATTTTTCAGGGAAGAATACTAAGTGGGTTGCCATTTCCTCTTCCAAGGGATCTTCTTAACCAAGGGATTGAACTTACATCTCCTACATCTCCTGCATTGCAGGTGGATTCTTTACCTCTGAGACACTGGAGAAGCCCCAGTGATCCTTTTTATATACTACATAAAAACTGATTCCCAAGAATTTCACTGAGAATTTTAATAACTATATATATGGTGACTGAAGGAATGAAATTAAAACATGCTTGCTCCTTGGAAGAAAAGCCATGACAAACCTAGACAGCATGTTGAAAGGCAGAGGCATTACTTTGCCTACAAAGCTCCATATAGTCAAGTTACAGTTTTTCCCTGACCAGGGACCAAACCTGCATCCCTTGCATTGGAAAATGAAGTCTTAACCACTGGACCAGCAGAGAAGAGCCCAATCACTACTTTAATAGTGTAATTTTAAATGTTGCATATCCTTTTAAGGAATAACATCACAGTAATCCATGAAAAATATTTCTTGCATAGACAGCTTATGAATATTTATCAATTTTAATTATTTGATTTTACTTCTCAAATACTTGAGCATTTCTTTCATTATCTTCAATGAAAGAAGTAACTCTTGGATATATGGCTTATAATAACTAAGATATCCATTACTTAAATGAAGAGAAAATGTCCTGCTAAATATTAAAAATTTTATGGAAATAGATTTATCTCATTGAAATAAATAGTAACCTTAAAAGTTAATCTTTTATGGTACATTTTAAATAAAAAAGTATATTTTCAAAAGTCCCACTAAAAAAAGTATTACAGAAAAATGAGTTTCATATGTAATATACATTGAAAAGAAATGGAAAACTTACACTATTCTTCAGGAATAATTATTACTTTCTCTTCGTATAGGAATGAACAACTTATGTTGGATGTCTTATCTCCTATATTATTCTAGGAAAATATATTTAACATCTGAGATGTCAATGCTCCACATGAAATGGGAACATATTATAATTTTCAGTTTCATATTGTATCACATAAGTGGAATGCATTTTTTGAAGGAATAGCTGAGGAGATCTGATCTCCTTTACATTTTAGCTTCTCTAAGTCTTGGCTGTTCCCATTGTCTCTTGACAACATGTTTACACAAATTCTTGTATGAAATTAGAGTTTACAGGCTAGATTTGTGATCGGAACTCACATGGATAATTTCCATGTGATCCTTGAAACAAAAAAAGTCTCCTTCAGTTCAGTTCAGTTCAGTCGCTCAGTTGTGTCCAACTCTGCCACCCCATGAATCACAGCACGCCAGGCCTCCCTGTCCATCACAAACTCCTGGAGTTGACTCAAACTCATGTCTACTGAGTCAGTGATGCCATCCAGCCATCTCAGCCACTGTTGTCCCCTTCTTCTCCTTCCCCCAATCCCTCCCAGGATCAGAGTCTTTTCCAATGAGTCAACTCTTCGCATGAGGTGGCCAAAGTATCAGAGTTTCAGCTTCAGCATCAGTCCTTCCAAAGAACACCCAGGATTGATCTCCTTTAGAATGGACTGGTTGGATTTCCTTTCAGTCCAAGGGACTCTCAAGAGTCTTCTCCAACACCACAGTTCAAAAGCATCAATTCTTCAGTGCTCAAATTTCTTTATAGTCCAATTCTCACACCCATACATAACCACTGGAAAAACCATAGCCTTTACTAGACAGACCTTTGTTGGCAAAGTAATGTCTCTGTTTTTGAATATGCTGTCTAGGTTGGTCATAACTTTCCTTCCAAGGAGTAAGCGTCTTTTAATTTTATGGCTGCAATCACCATCTGCAGTGATTTTGGAACCCAGGAAAATAAAGTCACCCACTGTTTCCCCATCTATTTGCCATGAAGTGATGGGACCAGATGCCATGATCTTAGTTTTCTGAATGTTGAGCTTTAAGCCAACACTTTCACTCTCCTCTTTCAATTTCATCAAGAGGCCCTTTAGTTCCTCTTCACTTTCTGACATAAGGGTGGTATCATCTGCATATCTGAGATTATTGATACTTCTCCTGGCAATCTTGATTCCAGCTTGTGCTTCTTCCAGCCCAGCGTTTCTCATGATGTACTCTAAATAGAAGTTAAATAAACAGGGTGACAATATACAGCCTTGACGTACTCCCTTTCCTATTTGGAACCAGTCTGTTTTTCCATGTCCAGTTCTAACTGTTTCTTTCTGACCTGCATATAGGTTTCTCAAGAGGCAGGTCAGGTGGTCTGGTATTCCCATCTCTTGAAGAATTTTCCACCATTTATTGTGGTCTACACAGTCAAAGGCTTTGACATGGTCAATAAAGCAGAAATAGATGTTTTTCTGGAACTCTCTTGCTTTTTCAATGATCCAGTGGATGTTGGCAATTTGATCTCTGAAACAAAAAACGTCTCCTAAACATGGACAAATCACAGGAATATAACAGATTACACATCCCTTGACAACTGAAGATTTTTTGAAGTCTTATGCATCTTGATATAAAGAAACTCCCAATAGCTATCTTATAAAATATACAATCTTTTGATAGAACTATATACTTTATGAAATGCTAATCAGTTAATCCAAGAAAAATGACCTACTACCACTCTTTGAATGCAAATTCTCCTCTTTATAAATGAGTTTTGTATGTGTACTAAATTTGATGTTTAATATTAGCTTGAAGTTATTCCAGTTTCTTCCCTTTCTCCCTCCTTCTCTTCATTCCTTTATTCCTTCTTTCCTTCCTTCCTCTCTTCTCTCTGTGAAGTATATTTTACTAGAATTTGGGTAGTAACTTAACCTGACCTATTTCCTCTATTTCCTGTAAAAAGGTTTTTGAACTGGAAAAGGATTAAGATGTAAGAAAATTGGCAGCATGAGGAAACAAGATCTGATATAATGTTACACTAAACCTGAGGTTAGAGGCTGCACTGGTACATTCAAGAAACAAATCCATCTTATGAGAAATCAATAGCTCAACTTTTTGTCTTTCTTTAATCCATCAAAAAAGTATATCATATTGTTAATATTCTTGCATGTTAATATTCAGAGTAGAAAAAATTTCCACTGAAGAGTGACTTTCTTATTTCCCAGCAAAGACTGAAGCTCTTACTAGGCATGGATACACATACCATAGAAATCTCAGAGGACAGAGGCATGGATTGGAGCAAATTGTGCTATCTGACTATGAAAAAGCTAGAAAATTTAAAACATGGCTGGTGTTATAATTTCTAACACCTGTAATATAAAAGAATTTTATGGTATCTGGCTGTTTGGTCAGATTTAAATGTAAAGTTTTGGCATCAAACAGACATAGCTGTAAACTTTTCATAAGTCTGAGTACATAATAAAAGAAAACATTTCTAATAAAAATACTAAAGCCCAATTTTTTTTTCAGAATGTATTGCAAATGTTCCTTTCAGTTCTCATTTCCAGCATCTAATTTATTCACTTAACAACTGTAGCTTGAATAAATAATACTGATCTCTGCACTTCAAGTTTAAGTTCTATCCAGTTAATCCCCCACACTGCCTCCAGAACAGACTGAAAAATAATACCTTTGCTCAGTTTATCTAAAAAAGTCTTTAAAATAAACTATTAATAATTCAGGGTAAACTGGATTCAAAAACTTTGATAATCATGCACTTATATACCATCTTAATTTATATTCCTTATCTTTATATGCACAGTATCCAACCTAGTTTAACTGGTTTCCCACTGATGTAAATATTTTTTAAAATCAGTCTTATCTCTACAATTACTTGTACTCCTCCCAACTGTACATATCTCCCATTTTGGTCTATATTTTAAATTTTATTTTTTTTTATTTACTTTAGAATCATAACTTAGCTGAATTTTTTGTGAAATACCTAATTCAAAGAAATCTCTCTTCTGATACCAAGAACATAGCTTTAAATTACCTATATCTGACTTTTGTTTATCATTAATCATATATTCAACATTTTATGTATGACTTTATAATATCAGTTAAAAATTTTTACCCCCTCCGTTTTAGTGATGTGTTATATAGTTCAGTGATCTGCTTTTATTATGTTTCTCAGTGCTACTGGTTTACTGATTTATATATTAATCAGTATAATTCAGAATATCAAGAACCATTAGTTATTAACACTATCTTATCATATTCCATCAAACTTTTCATTGCAAAATTGAAATGGAGGCCTGGATTTAGTATTAGGATATTTTATATCATATTAGAATAGTGTTGATTATCTGAAATGAATATACTAATACAATATGACTTCAATTTGGGACATCAGCAGTTGTTTCCTCTTGTTCTGAATTCTTGAATTTGTTAAAGCAATCTTTATGTTTTCAAGAATTAATAAATTCTCCCTATACAGAAAACATAATCAAATATAACTGAGTTGCTTTATTATATCCCAGAAAACAAAACATAATGCTACTATAATTATATCATACATACTTTTATGCAGCTAAAAAAACAGTTAACTGTAACAAAATAGAGAATAATAAATACACAAATCCAGTTTATATATGAGATTTTAACAAATAATAAAGATGAAATTTTAATAAATGAAGAATATTACTGACTGTTGAATAAATGATGCTGGTATCTATCTGACAAAAACTGAATTTATACCCTTATCTTAAAATGAGAATGTAAAAATAAAGTTGGTTAAAACCTAAATATAAAAAATAAAACAAATTTCCATAAGAAATCTTAGAAGGCTACATGAGCTATTATAGAAAGAGAGAAGTTATTAACTAAAACCAAAGGCTCAGAAGTTTTAAATAACAAATAAATATACTTAATAAACCTATATATTTTAATACAATATATGGTAATTTATATTAAAAATTAATTAAAATGACATGAAAAATCTATTAAAATACAAAATGTATTCAGTAATTCCATTTCTAACAATGTGTTTCATAGAAAGGAAAGTATAGCACATAAGTATATGGATATTTATTACAGTATTATTTATGTTGGCCCCAAATACTCAAAACACAGTTAACTCCTGCTAATAGGTAAATGGTTGAATGCATTTTACTATATTCGTATTTAGAAAAATCAGTAAGTCTTTCAGAAGAATTACTTAGAGGATATCAGGTGACTTAAAGAGATCCTTCTGTTGTATGAAGTGAAGTGAAGGGAAGTTGCTCAGTCGTGTCCAGCTCTCTGACCCCATGTACAGTAGCCTGCCAGGCTCCTTCATCCGTGGGATTTTCCAGGCAAGAACACTGGAGTGGACTGCCATTTTCCCGACCCAGGGATCGAACCCAGGTCTCCCGCACTGCAGGCAGACTCTTTACAGTTGGAGCCACCTTTGATGTGAGCTTATGTTGTGTATATGAGTGTAAAAAACAAGATACTAAACTTGTACAATTTGATATTATTTATATAAAAGCAAAAGTAAAATGTATATATATTTGCAAAAAGCATTTGTCATATTTCACAGAGTATATAATTAATGAGTATATAAGAAAATATGGAAGATAAAGGTAATATAAGGTACTTGGGTATTCAATAGCAATTTATTAGAGGAAGGAGTGTTGAAAAAAAATAAGCAAAAGGGAAATGGAATGAAATTAACTTGTAAAAATTAAACTGTGTATTTACATTACTTTGCCAGCAAAGGTCCATCTAGTCAAAGCTATGGTTTTTCCAGTAGTCATGTATGGATGTGAGAGTTGGACTATAAAGAAAGCTAAGTGCCAAAGAAATGATGCTTTTGAACTATGATGTTGGAGAAGACATTTGAGAGTCCCTTGGACTACACGGAGATCCAACCAGTCCATCCTAAAGGAAATCAGTCCTGAATATTCATTGGAAAGACTGACGCTGAAGCTGAAACTCCAATACTTTGGCCACCTCATGCAAAGAACTCACTCATTGGAAAAGACCCTGATGCTGGGAAAGATTGAAGGCAGGAGAAGGGGAGGACAGAGGATGAGATGGTTGGATGGCATCACTGACTCAATGGACATGAGTTTGAGTAAACTCCGGGAGTTGGTTATGGACAGGGAGGCCTGGCATGCTGCAGTCCATGGGGTCGCAAAGAGTTGGACATGACTGAGCGACTGAACTGACTGACTGATGTATGATATAATTACATTCATGCTTTTTCATTTATATATGCATTCCACAATATATGAAATATATATTTGCAACATAATTGGAACATATCTGTACTATGCCAAAGCCTCTGACTGTGTGGATCACAACAAACTGTGGAAAATTCTTCAAGAGATGGGAATACCAGACTACCGGACTTGCCTCCTGAGAAATCTGTGTGCAGCTCAAGAAGCAACGCTAGAACTGGTCATGGAACAACTTACTGGTTCCAAATTGGGAAAGGAGTATGTCAATGTTGTATATTGTCACCCTGCTTATTTAACTTACATGCAGAGTACATCATGAGAAATGCTGAGCTGGATGAAGCACAAGCTGGAATCAAGATTGCCAGGAGAAATATCAATAATTTCAGGTATGTATATGATATCACCCTTATGTCAGAAAGTGAAGAACCAAAGAGCCTTTTGATGAAAGTGAAAAAAGAGGGTGAAAATTTGGCTTAAATCTCAACATTCAGAAAACTAAGATTATGGCATTTGTTCCAATCACTGCATGGCAAATAGATGGGGAAAAACTGGAAACAGTGACAGACTTTTATTTGCGGGGGGCTCCAAAATCACTGCTGATGGTGACTGCAGCCATGAAATTAAAACACGTTTGCTCCTTGGAAGTGAAGCTATGACCAACCTAGATAGCATATTGAAAAGCAGAGACATTACTTTGCCAACAAAGGTCCATCTAGTCAAAGCTATGGTTTTTCCAGTAGTCATGTATGGATGTGAGAGTTGGACTATAAAGAAAGCTGAGCACCGAAGAATAGATGCCTTTGAAATGTGGTGTTGGAGAAGACTCTTGAAAGTCTTTTGGACTGGAGAGAGATCCAACCAGTCAATCATAAAGGAAATCAGTCCTGAATATTCATTGGAAGGACTGATGCTGAAGCTGAAACTCCAATACTTTGGCCACCTGATGCAAAGAATTAGCTCATTTGAAAATATCCTGATGCTGGGAAAGATTGAAGGAGGGAGGAGAAGGGGACAGCAGATGATGAGATGGTTGAATGGCATCACCGATTCAATGGACATGAGTCTGCACATGCTCCAGGAGGTGGTGATGGACAGGGAGGCCTAGAGTGCTGCAGTCCATGGGGTCACAAAGAGTTAGACATGACTGTGCAACTGAACTGAACTGATGTCACATATACTATAGTATATGTGAAATAAGTATGAATTATGTGAGTATATATGGAGATATTTTTGTATATGTGTGTGTAGTGTGTGTTTATATTTATATGCATATCTTTATAAAGATAGAGGGGGAAAATTTTCATAAAGTTAAATGCACTAGGGAGAGTATAAAGTGATACCACACTTGAGAGGGCATCTACTATATCTGTCCATAATATATGTCTACCATATTTATCAACACTCAACTTTTAAAATGTGCAGTCTGGTAGTAGTTGCTTGGAAATTTTTGCTAACATTCTTCTAAGTACTTCTTGAAAGGACTTTCTATACATAAATATATATATAGTGAGTAAATAAATAAAAATAAAATTAAAATAATTAATTAATTAAAATATAAATGGATGTGGCATTGTAATAGCAACAAAAAAGCACAAGCAGAAGAATAGTGTAATAGAGCAAGGGTAAATATATAACAATAATTTAAAAGTATATTAAAAATACATTTGTGCCATTGGAAAGAATATAGCATTAATAATTATTAGATACTTATAAAATTAAGCGAATATATAAGCAATCAAAGAATTAGACAAGTAAGAAATAAACCAAGGCTAATAATACTGTAATAACTATGAAATGGTAAGGAGGTAAAAATTAAGTAGTTAATGCATAAGTAAAAGTAGAAGTATTTTAAAAAACCCAACTTGCATGTATTTTGAGATGAAAATGATATCAATTGGGGGTTTTAGGCAAATAAGCACCATGCCTGAAATAAATTGGATTTAGTCTTTCTCACAATGTTGATAGCTGTTCAATTCTTTGAAAACTCAACTGCACAGTATTTTATTGTCTCCTCTTCTCTTTAATATTTGTGTGTGTGTGATGTAAAACCACAAGTGTCATTTTAGCAATGCCATTGATTCTCTGATATAAAATATTAATACAAATGTATATGTTAATAAATTTTCTTAGAAATGAAGTCATTTCTTAATATTGCTGTAAAGCACTCTCCAAAATTTTGGCTTAATTATTTTATCTGCCAAAGCTAAATAATTTTGGCTCAAAGGCAGAAGAAACACTTCAAATAATTCAGTTATTTTGGGGGTACTAAGACACAGTCTGGCAGAACAATCATGCTTGTTCAATCAGTACATGTATTTTTTTATTTTGTTTACTCCACTTTTAAAAATTTCAAGATTTCTCTTATATGAACTTGAGTTGCTCTTCATCTATTTAACACTTTTAATACTTTAGTTATATATTGTACTGCTTTTAATTGGATTGATCAAAAATAGCTTTTAAATAAAAATTATAACGTTACATTCATTAACAAAATTACATTCATGAACTTCAATTGCAGACTTAATCTGGACTCTGACTTCATTTTTCTTGTACTCAAATATCCATATATCCCAGATTATCAAATTTTATATGAAATTCCATTTCTCCTAGAAGCCTTTCCTGATAAGTGGAACTGAACTCCATCTTCTTAGTCCTCCTACAATATTGTGGCTACTAAATAATTAACTTAGTATTATCATATACAGGCTTTCCTGGTGGCTCTGATAGTAAAGAATCTGCCTGCAACGTGGGAGACCTGGGGTGCATCCCTGGGTTGGAAGATTACCTGGAGAAGGGGATGGCAACCCACTCCAGTATTCTTGCCTGGAGAATTCATGGACAGAGGAGCCTGGTGGGCTACAGTCCACGGGGTCGCAAGAGTCAGACACGACTGAACGACTAACATTATCATATACTATCTTGGACCTTGGGTTTACATTTTGGGGGATTGTGTTTTTAGAGACCAAAGTCACTATTTCAAAATTGTGTATTTCATCTCCCCAATATAATTGTAGGCATACCTTTTATAAATATGTACTTAATGAATATGTGATTAAAAATCAAAAGGCTAAAATTATATTTAACAGAAAAACACTAGATAAAGTCTTACTGAATTCGACACACTATCTGCTATAGACTAAATTGTGTCTTTTTAAAGTTTATGCATTAAAATCTTAACCCTCAATGTGAGGGTATTTGCAAATGAGGCCTTTGGGAGGTAATCAGATTTTAGATGATATGAAGGTGGGGCCTTCCTGATGGGATATATGATAAGTTTTATTCAGTACTGTCTTTTATCACACTAAACTGGAGTGGTAAAACTAGCTTAAACTGAACAAACAGATTAGTCTATTCCATATTTGCACAGCTATTTAGACCATGTAATTGTCCATGCTTACCAGACAATAAGCCATGAAGCTACAATTCGATCAAATGGATGACCATTCTTGAATAAAAATATAAATGCATTACACATATATATTTCACTTTCTATACTCCAAGCAAAATATCTTAGATTAAATAATTGTTAAAATTAAAACTTTAAAAGAGCTAGGGAAAACAAGAAAACTTTATGAACAATACTAGGGTAGAAAATCTCATTAAGCATGACATAACATCCAGAAGTCATACAGGAAAAGGTTATTGTTTGTCAGTGTAAAAATTATAACAAATAAAATGAGAAGTACTATATTTGAAGAAACTGACTGATCACCAGAACACTGTCTACATTATCTTAGGCCCTTCATAAATATCGCTGAATGAATATTCATTCAAGAGATTCTTAATCAATAGAACAAATCGGCCATTATAAAGCACAACAGAATATGTGTAGCTTCAAGTAACTGTCACAAAATCATCTTCATAACTCATTGAATAATGAGAAACAGCTTCAGAAATCTGTAAAAAAATGTTTTGAATAATTTAAAAGAAGCTAAAGAATGGAAAGATATGTGAGCAAACTTGTTATACAGGAAAAATATTAGAAAGGACTAAGGAAAGTTTTATGAAACCTCTGAATAGATATTTAATATTTATAGAAGTTGAGAGATTAGGTTGCAGTTGTTGGAGAAATAGATGTAGGAGCTTGCATTTGGACAAACATGAAAGTGTGTTAGTCACTCAGTCATGTCTGACTTTTTGTGAACCCTTGAACTGTAGTCTGCCAGCCTCCTCTGTCCATGGGATTTCCCAGGCACAAATACTGGAGTGGGTTGTCATTCCCTTCTCCAGGGGATCTTCCCAACCCAGGGATCAAACCCGGGTCTCCTGCATCCTCCTCAGACAGTAAATGTAGGTTCTTTACTGTCTGGGCCACCAGGGAAGCCTTTGGGTAAACATACATCTTTCACTTTCTTATCTAATATATCTCAAGAATCTTTCCACATCACAACTAATATGAATTTCTATTATTCTACTTCACATCATAAAATCTTCATATTGTTGCAAATATTGTTTTTTTTTATTTTTTGGACAATGATAAGACATGTTTACAGAAAGAGAAGCAGGTATATATTTTAGTATATATTGCTCTGCTGCTGCCGCTGCTACTGCTAAGTCACTTCTGTCGTGTCCGACTCTGTACGACCCCATAGACGGCAGCCCACCAGGCTCCACTAAGCATCTATTATCCTATCTTAATGTCAGCTTATTGTAACACTTATTTTTAGTCACTGGCTATTAATTGCAAAAAGTTGATACATATAATCATATCTAGGAAGGAAAAGAATCATGAATATTTGAGTCCAGCTTTTTCATTGTACTTTAAATGCTTACTTACTATGGATATGCAATACAAGTGAATCCTTTTTCTGTGTTTGTTGTTATTACTTGTTGATTTTTACTTTTCTTTTGTTTTTGATAAGTCCTTATTGCCCAGTGATAAGGAAGGAAAACTTATTGGCATTTGCAAAATGTCCACTTTGCATATAAGCACAGCCATGGTGTACTGGGCTAGATAGGTTTGCTGCCCTCTAGCAACTTACTTGAAAAATCACTCTGACAAAATATTGGTTCTAATATAATGTAGATAAAATATTTTTGTGTTTAATATCATGTTACAGTTTATATTTATAGAACAGAGATTGTCATATGAAGAACTTCCCTAAGAACTCTGCTTTAAATCATTTCTAAAAAAATTTAAGACATTGCTGAAATGGCTGTATCTGCAGTTTCATGATTAGAATACCTCCCTGCATAGCAACTGATTGCTATGGCTTAACTAAAGGTAGATGATATCCAGATTTATTATATAACACAAATTATATTTTGCTTCTATAGGCATCTTGTTCTGAAGCCTTTCTGTGCCATCCTATACTGCAATCAACTCTTTTCCTTTAATCCATCCCAAACTCTCTTCTCTTCATAATCTATTTTTCTTTCCTTCCCTCTAGATGACCCACCTTGAGCCAAAACTATAAAGGATCTCATGAATTAGCAATTACATCCCTTTCAGATGGATGGTTGGCTTTATGTTCTTTTTAAATATTCACATTACATCTTTACTTCAGTCAGATATTAGCTTCGAGCCTTCTATGTTATGTGTTCTTCTCAGTATTACAGGTCCAGTGGAATTTCAGACATTAGCTACGGAGAAAAGAGTTTGACAAAGTGAACTTTGCAGTACTCACTGTCTACTACAGTATTTGTCCAATAGAAACATAACATGAGACTTGTAGATAGTTTTAAATAGTCTAATAGCCACTCTAAAAAAATAGAAAGTAAATTTAATTTTAATAATGTATTTTAATTACATATATTCGAAACATTACCATTATCAAAATTATTAATGAGCTATTGTGCATTTTGATGGAGGGGGGCTTCACTGATGGCTCAGAAGGTAAAGAATTTACCTGCAAGGCAGAAGACCTGGGTTTGATCCCTGGGTTGGGAAGAGCCCTTGGAGAAAGGAATAGCTGCCCACTCCAGTATTCTTGCTTTTTGTTTTTTCCTTTACTGTACTAACTCATTGAAATCCATACATATGACACATCTCAATTCAGATTACCCATTTTTTAAGTGTTCTATGCCAACAAAGGCTACCATATTGCCTAGTGGCCATAATAGTGGTCAGTGCAGGTCTACATGGTGACTTAAAGAAAGACAGAATTGCTCAAGAAATCTAAGAGCTATTGTCTACAAACAGCTTTGGCATCTGCAGAGAAACTGGACAAGCAGTTGTGGTATCACAGAAGCTGTGTAAAGTATCAAGAGATTGTGACTGTGCAATAATCTGTGTCACTTCCTAACCAGGTCTTTGATGATGAGATGTGGGATCCATGTCTCTGTTTGCAGTTCTTTTGTCAGAGCTTTCATAAGAACTTTCTTTCTTAGCAGAGCCTATTTTCTATTATTCCCTAAACATCACTAATGTGCTCCTCAAATTTAATTTTCTTTGTAGTCAAATTAAAAAAAAAAAATCCAGGGACATATTTTATTAGTTCTAAAATATTTCTTGACAATTCCACCGGGATTTTTAAAATTATAGCTTATCTTTGTAAAATTCTAGGAGGTACCTCTGGAAATTTAGTTTTATTCTTTATTTAGTAGGAAGTTTCTGAGAAATATATTTCAAGGGAAAAGCCTCTTCATTAAGATATATTGCTACATTACAAAATAGATGAAGTCTGCAATATATGATGAAAGCTAACAACCACAGTGCTTTCATAGCAAAGGCAAGTTCAATCATCTATAAGCACCTAGAGTTTCAGTAATCACAACAGGTAATGCAAGGTAAGTTTTAATACTTCAAGCACAGTTCAATCTCTGCACTTCATTTATTCCACAAATTAGTTGACTATAAATCTATCATCAGTAACAGATTTTATATACTGTTTTATTTTTAAAGTGATTTCTTTTATTACTTTTTATATTTGGAAGAATTTTTTTTCCTCTACTTTTCATACCCAAGTAAAGATATAGATCTTATCATGCTATTAAAATGGTGTAAATTGTAAGAAACCTGTCATCTTCACTGGGGACAGTTTGACATATTCCGTTATGTGAAACATCTTGCAAGGGCCTTATGCCCTTAAAATTTATAGATTTTTAAAAATTACAATCAGCATAAGAAAAACAGAACTCTATTCCACCAAATAAAAGTGAATCACCATGTTTGATGAGTTTACAGTTACTTAGCTGGAAATTAATTTAGCTGAAATCATCATCCTATTGGGAAATAGGAATGACAATTCATAAACTTCTTCTTTCTAAATATCAATATCATTTAAAATATAAACATAAATCAGTTGAATAAAAATAGTCTGGGATGAAAATTCAAAGATTTATTCTGTACTCAGTAGCTTATCTTGAATGACATATATAATTCCATGAATAAATATCTTTCTAAATTTTATATTGTTCAGAATAAAAAGACTCCTAAAAACCTTTTAAAGAAACTATTATGGATGGTTTAAATATATTGGTGAAATCAGCTTATATAGTTTAGATTATCTTCTAAAAATTTTTTTTTAATTTGTTTTAAACCAAACTATGATCCAATATAGTGATTCTCAATCATTGCTATCTTAAATCACACAAATTACTCTTCAATGTATATGATGGAAGTGAATTCATTTTTTTTCTTTAGGAAGGTACTATAAATTAATATTAAAATGATTTTATTATTTAGATAAATATATAAACAGAGTTTTGCTATTTCTCCTTGTACCCTACAGAGTGGAAGGTATGTTTTGCACCTTCCATGCTGGATAAGAAATAATTTAGAATGGCACAAGTTCACAAAAATGTATTATAATAAAAAATCAAATGGTGATAATAGGACTTAAGGATCAACATAACTTTTGTTATTTTTACATCTAAAACACTCACTACTTTCCACAATCTTTTCCTTTTTGGTTAACTACCAAAATATATGAAGATCTGATAATTAGTCAACTATATTGCTATGAATTAGGTCTAAAGTGTAACAAATTCATCCAAGTTAAGATGCTATACTGACCAATTTTTATTTGCTTGCTTGGTTTACTTTTTGTTTATTTGTTTTATTTTTTTATACCAATTTATTTGATATTTCATTATCCAAAGTGGCTAGTAGAAACAGAACAGAAATTGTTGCCTATCTTCTAACTATGTACTGATATCACTGAGCTGCATCATGAAAACATTTTGACAAATTCAAACACACACAGATACATGGACATGCACAAACATGTATGAATGCACACACACACACATGTAAAATACATTTCCTAGAGACTTCCTTACTAAGAGCAACAAATATATCTTGGAGATTAAGAAAAAATGGGAATATGCTTCCTCACTCATTTTTGAGTTTCCTTAATCTTATTGCAATTCTGGTTTACCTGTGTAGAAATGTATTTTGTTGGTTATACAGTTATACATTAGTGATTTTCAAAAATATTTAGTCATTTAACCACTTTATTAGGTCTAAACACATCTTGAAATATCTTTTTTCTTCCTTTTAAAATTACTAACACCATCAAAATAAAGTCACATATACTTAGAATTAATTGGCTGAAATTATATTTCTCTAAGATTTTGCCAACATTATGCTACCATATTAACATTAAATTTGACAAGCAGATTATGAATTCATATCAGAAACAGAAATGTAAGACGTAAATGTAACCAATTTGATGAACACAAGTGCCCTCAGGTCAGATTGCTTAGGTTCAAATCTTGACTTTGCCACTAAATAGCTGCTGTGACTTTGGACAAATTATTCAAATTTCTACATCTTAGTTTCCTTGTATATCTATGCCTCTGAGAATTGTTGGAAGGAAAAACAATTAATATATGGAAAAACAAATTAATTTCTGGAACAAATAACTTAAAAAATGTTGAATGATATTGCAATATGATAAGCTTTCTTAAAGAAGCTTAACTTTCTCTTTCTTGAGGAGTAGGTCTTCTATATGAGAAAAGAAATGCTGAGGAGTGTTTATATAAAGAACTCTAACCACAATAAAATCATTTCTTCTTTTCAAAGTCTTCAACTAGTGCCCCACTGGGACCTGAAAGACAAGACATTTATGGCGCTCTGGTTTTTGAGAAAACTAATAATAGACTATTTTAAAGCAATATTTAGGGAGACAATAAAAAGAAATAGTTTATCTAGACACAGCATGTGGGGATAAAAGCAATTAAAAAGGAGATTCAAACAGAGAACACTACACCATTTCCCTTCTACATTAAAGCTGAAACGTGCTGACCTAGTTAGCTTCTTAAATAGGTAGTACAAAGACCATTTCTACACTATATCACTGTTAGGTATTCAAATATACACAGGACATAATAAAACAATGCCATATATTCGATTGGAATAGGATAGTGCTTGAAGCAGCAACCCACCTTACAGGAGGCTGAACCCAGAAATCATGTCCAAATGCTTTCTTTCCCTTTATTTGCTTTGCATCTCACTTATAGAAATCAAAGAGGGGAAATAATTGGATTCTACTTACTTAATGAATCAAGAAACAGGATAGTATATGTGAAATGTTTATTTAAGCTTTGGTAGCGCGAAGAGTTGGACATGACTGAGAGACTTCACTTTCACTTTTCACTTTCATGCATTGGAGAAGGAAATGGCAACTCACTCCAGTGTTCTTGCCTGGAGAATCCCAGGGACGGGGGAGCCTGGTGGGCTGCCGTCTATGGGATCGCACAGAGTTGGACACAACGGAAGCGACTTAGCAGCAGCAGCAGCAGCTAGAGAAAGGTAATAATAGAACTAAAATCCAAGATACTTCACAACTTGTTCTTTGCAACATAAATGCTGCCCACACAGCATCTATAATCTATGTCTCCTAAACAAATTAGATGATAAATATTATAACTGATTTAATCAAGCCAAAGTTCAAACTCTGTGAAAATACAAGATAAACTGTGCTTTGCAAAACAGGGGAAAATAAAGTTATGATACCAAGAAGTCAATAAGATTGACATTGTAAAACAACAATAAGATCAACATTGTAAAAATGTATAATAAATACCACGTCCTCATGCAAGATAAAGATACAATGATTATATCATTTACAAAGTACAAGATGACCTAGCACTAAAGAACATGAATAAAAAAATGCTTTCCAACTTGTCTTTAAAATCATACAATATGATCAGGCTTCCCTGGTGGCTTAGATGGTAAAGTGTCTACCTACAATATGGGAGACCTGGTTCAAATATGATCACACACAGAGAATTAATGGATTAGCATTTCCTTAAGTAGATGAACAGCTGAGAATTCAGAGTACTTACAGACACAATCCTTTTGTGTATGAAACAATTTAAAATTTCTGTACATTTCAGACTTCATGGTATGAATTCAATTACAATAAACTAAAAAAAAAGTTATTGCTAAGATAGGTTGTATAAAGATAGATTTCAGAATTGAAAAGATATGAAGACATGTGTTGGTTATTATACAGAAATTTTGTTATTTTATACTCCTGTATTTATTCAGTTCAGTTCAGTTACTCAATCATGTCAGACTCTTTGCGACCCCATGACCAGAGCACACCAAGCCTCCCTGTCCATCACCAACTCCCAAACCCATGTCCATTGAGTCAGCCATACCATCCAACCATCTCATCCTCTGTTGTCCCCTTCCCTTCTGCCCTTAATCTTTCCCAACATCAGGGTCTTTTCCAATGAGTCAGCTCTTTGCAAGAGGTGGACAAAGTATTGGAATATCAGCTTCAGCATCAGTCCTTCCAATGAACAGCCAGGACTGATCTCCTTCAGGATGGACTGGTTGGATCTCCTTGCATTCCAAGGAACTCTCAAGAGTCTTCTCCAACACCACAGTTCAAAAGCATCAAATCTTCAATGCTCAGCTTTCTTCATAGTCCAACTCTCACATCCATACATCACCGCTGGAAAAACTATAGTCTTGACTAGATGGACATTAGTTGACAAAGTAATATCTCTGCTTTTTAATATGCTATTTGGTCAAAATTTTCCTTCCAAGGAGTAAGCGTCTTTTAATTTCATGGCTGCAATCACCATCTGCAGTGATTTTGGAGCCCCCCAAAATAGAGTTTGACACTGTTTCTACTGTTTCCCCATCTATTTCCCATGAAGTGATGGAACCAGATGCCATGATCTTCCTTTTCTGAATGTTGAGCTTTAAGCCAACTTTTTCACTCTCCTCTTTCACTTTCAAGAGGCTCTTTAGTTCCTCTTCACTTTCTGCCATAAGGGTGGTGTCATCTGCATATCTGAGGTTATCAATATTTCTCCCGGAAATCTTGATTCCAGCTTCTGCTTCCTCCAGCCCAGCCTTTCTCATGATGTACTCTGCATAAAAGTTAAATAAGCATGGTGAAAATATACAGCCTTGACGTACTCCTTTTCCTATTTGGAACCAGTCTGTTATTCTATGTCCAGTTCTAGCTGTTGCTTCCTGACCTGCATATAGGCTTCTCAAGAGGCAGTTCAGGTGGCCTGGTATTCCAAACTCTTGCAGAATTTTCCACAGTTTGTTGTGATCCACACAGTCAAAGGCTTTGGCATAGTCAATAAAGCAGAAATAGATATTTTTCTGGAACTCTCTTGTTTTTTCGATAATCCAGTGGATGTTGGCATATTGATCTCTGGTTCTTCTGCCTTTTTTAAAGCCAGCTTGAACATCTGGAAGTTCATGGTTCACGTGTTGCTGAAGCCTGGCTTGGAGAATTTGAGCATTACTTTACTTGAGTGTGAGATGAGTGTAATTGTGCAGTAGTTTTAGCAGTCTTTGACATTGCCTTTCTTTGGGATTGGAATGAAAACTGACATTTTCCAGTCCTGTGGCCACTGCTGAGTTTTCCAAATTTGCTGACGTATTGAGTGTAGCACTTTCACAGCATCATCTTTCAGGATTTGAAATAGCTCAACTGGAATTCCATCACCTCCACTAGCTTTGTTCATAGTGATGTTTTCTAAGGCCCACTTGACTGACTTCACATTCCAGGATGTCTGGCTCTAGGTGAGTGTGAGTGATCACACCATCATGATTATCTGGGTCATGAAGATCCTTTTAGTACAGTTCTTCTCTGTATTCTTACCAACTCTCTTGACATATTGTGCTTCTGTTAGGTCCATACCATTTCTGTCCTTTATTTTCACCATCTTCACATGATATGTTTCTTTGGTATCTCTAATTTTCTTGAAGAGATCTCTAGTCTTTCCCATTGTATTGTTTTCCTCTATTTATTTGCATTGATCTCTGAGGACGGCTTTCTTATCTCTCCTTGCTATTCTCTGGAACTCTGCATTCAAATTTTTATATCTTTCCTTTTCTCCTTTGTTTTTTGCTTCTCTTCTATTCACAGCAATTTCTAAGGCGGCCTCAGACAGCCATTCTGCTTTATTGCATTTCTTTTTCTTGGGGATGGTCTTGATCCCTGTCTCCTGTACAATGTCATGAACCTCTGTCCATAGTTCATCAGGCACTCTGTCTATCAGATCTAGTCTGTTAAATCTATTTCTCACTTCCACTGTATAGTCATAAGGGATTTGATTTAGGTCATACCTGAATGGTCCATTGGTTTCCCCCACTTTCTTCAATTTAAGTCTGAATTTGGCAATACGGGGTTCATGATCTGAGTCACAGCTTCCAGTCTTGTTTTTGCTAACTGTATAGAGCTTCTTCATCTTTTGCTGCAGAGAATATAATCAATCTGATTTCAGTGTTGACCATCTGGTGATTTCCATGTGTAGAGTCTTCTCTCGTGTTGTCGAAAGAGGATGTTTGCTATGACCAGTGCATTCTCTTGGCAGAACTCTGTTAGCCTTTGCCCTGCTTCATTCTGTACTCCAAGGCCAAATTTTACTGTTATTCCAGGTGTTTCTTGACTTGCTACTTTTGCATTCCAGTCCCCTATAATGAAAAGGACATCTTTTTTGCATATTAGTTCTAGAAGGTCTTGTAGGCCTTCATAGAACCATTCAACTTCAGCTTCTTCAGCATTACTGGTCGGGGCATAGACTTGAATTACTGTGATATTGAATGGTTTGCCTTGGAAATGAACAGAGATCATTCTGTCATTTTTGAGATTACATCTAAGTAATGCATTTTGAACTCTTTTGTTGACCATGATGGCTACTCCATTTCTTCTAGGGGATTCCTGTCCGCAGTAGTAGATATAATGGTCATCTGAGTTAAATTCACCCATTCCACTCCATTTTAGTTTGCTGATTCCTAGAATGTTGATGTTCACTCTTGCCATCTCCTGTTTGACCCCTTCCAATTTTCCTTAATTCAAGGACCTAACATTCCAGGTTCCTATGCAATATTGTTCTTTACAGCATCGAACCTTGCTTCTATCACAATTCGCATCCACAACTGAGTGTTCTTTTTGCTTTGGTCCATCCCTTCATTCTTTCTGGAGTTATTTCTCCACTGATCTTCAGTAGCATATTGGGCGCCTACCAACCTGGGAAGTTCATCTTTCAGTGTCCTATCTTTTTGCCTTTTCAAACTGTTCATGGGGTTCTCAAGGTAAGAATACTGAAGTGGTTTGCATTCCTTTCTCCAGTGGACCACATTCCGTCAGAATTTATTATTTATTTTGTTATTGATTTCTAATAATACCAATGTCAAATATAGGAAAAAATAATTGTACATAGAAAATATCAAACTGTATTTAAACACGTTTGCATTTTATTTATTTTTATTTTGCTTGTAAAGGTCTACAAGTCCTTATAGAATAATTAAATATATAAAGATACTATAAAAGGCAAAATTTTTTCTATTTACTATTAAGTAAGATAATCATTATCAACCACTGGACAATTTTTTCCATAACATTCTTATTTTATTTATACAAATAAGAATATATATGTTTGCACACACTTTAAAACATTTAACTTAATAATGCTAAATTAATAGCAAATTATTTTGATGGATATTATCAAACTGCCCTGTAAAACATGGCATATTTCAACAAGTAGCTTCATCAGTTTGCCAATTCAATAGGCAAGAAAAAGCCCTGAATGTTCACATTAATGCATCTATCAGTGAAGTTAATGTCATATTTCACATTTTCTTATTCTTATTTGGGGACAAAAGAAGGACAAAATATTTAAATTTGAAGTGTTTTTTATTTTTAAGTTAAAGTTTAGGAAAAGCCAAACGTTTTTATTCCCTAAGTTCAGTTCAGTTCAGTAGCTCAGTTATGTATGACCCTTTGTGATGCCATGGATGCCAGCCTTCCCTCTCCAACACCAACTCTCGGAGTTTACCCAAACTCGTGTCCATTGAGTTGGTGATGCCATCCAGTTATCTCATCCTGTGATACCCTTCTCCTCCCTCTTAAATGATTCCCAGCATCAGGGTCTTTTCAAATGGGTCAGTTCTTTGCATCAAGTGGCCAAAATATTGGAGTTCCAGCTTCAGCATCAGTCCTTCCAATGAATGTTCAGGACTGATTTCCTTTAGGATGGACAGGTTGGATCTCCTTGCAGTCCAAGGGACTCTCAAATGTCTTCTCCGACACCACAGTTCAAAAGCATCAATTCTTCAGTGCTCAGCTTTCTTTATAGTCCAACTCTTACATCCATTCATGACTACTGGAAAAACCATAGCTTTGACTGGGTGGAACTTTGTTGACAAAGTAATGTCTCTGCTTTTTAATATACTGTCTAGATTGGTCATAACTTTCCTTTCAAGGAGCAAGCGTCTCTTAATTTCATGGCAGGAGTCACCATCTGAAGTGATTTTGGAGCCCCACCAAAAAATAAATTCTGTCACTGTTTCCATTGTTTCCCCATCTATTTGCCATGCAGTGATCATACCAGGTGCCATGATATTAGTTTTCTGAATGTTGAGTTTTAAGCCTGCTCTTTCACTCTCCTCTTTCCCTTTCATCAATAGGGCCTTAGTTCTTCTTTGCTTTCTGGCATAAGTGTAGAGTCATCTGCATATCTGAGGTTGTTGTTACTTCTCTCGACAATCTTGATTCCAGCTTGGGCTTCATCCAGTCCAGCATTTCCCTTTTCCTAGTTATAAATTAATTCCTATCCATTACTTTTCCCTCAATGTTATTACTTTATTGTTAGTTAACAAGTTGTACTGATCTAAATTTTAAGCCATTAATTGTGGTTATTTAGAAGAGTTGAGACCCTAGAACATATTTTTCCTTGGCATTACTTTGATTTTTACCAGTTACAGGTACATCAGTTATGAAGTTTGAAGAACTGGCCTCACTTTTCTCCCATATTTTACTCATTTTGTAAATCAGGCTATTAATAATTTTAACCTCTTAGCTTTGCTGATAGGATGGTATAACACAAGTAATCATTTAGAACCATGCTTAAACATAGTAGGGTTTAGTAAAATGTAGTTAAAGCATTAAATATAATAATATATTTATACAATGATAATAGTAATATAGAATATGTATTTATGTTCATACTACCTATGTGATAACTGTTTTTTATTTTTAATAAGTCACATTCACTTTGGAACATGAGTAGTTCTAAGTAACAGCTAAAGGTAGGCTTTGAATTCTACATTCAACTTCCTTAATACTCCTAATTTTATATCTAACTACATTATATGGGTCTGACTTTGATATCAAAGGTAGGCCACAAATCAAATTAAAAAAAAATATTTTCTTGAGCTTAAACTTTATAGTCTTCTCACTTATCTGAGTAATCATGGTGATTTGGGTTGAATCCAGGCATTTCTATTTTCTAATTAGGAGAGATTATTAACTAAACTTCAATTCATTCATTTGAAAAACAGAGATTGAATTATATAAAACTTTTCTGGAAAAACAAAACATTAATTTGAGAATGATGTCAGCAGCATGGCAGTAAACACTATCCCTTATATCTGCCCCTCACTTCAACAAAAACATTTAAGTATCCATCCATGAACAGAACTGCCTTTGAGGAAACTGTGGGATCCAACACCATGGGCCAAGGGACCAACTAGAAGTCGCACACCTACGCACTGTGTAATAAGCAGAGAGACTTCAGTATCGGCTGTGGAAACTACAAGAGTCTATGAACCACCTCTAGCTCCTCTTGGCTGTGGTTTGGGAGTGCCTGCAGAACACTAATTGAGGAATCACTTAAGGACAAGAGAGCCTCTGTTAAAGTTCAGGGTTCCAGAAGAGAAGCATTCCACTGGAGAAAAAGAAAAAAAGTTTGGTTGCTTTGGGGTGGCTAAGAGAAGCAATGACTTTGCCAGCATCATACCAGTCCCAAGGGAAACAGCACATGGTTTCTCCTGAAGGGGAAAGAAAGCCAGTGAGTGAATGTCTGGCTTCCCTAACTTTGTGGAATGCTGCTGAAGAGACTCCTTTCTCTCTCACAGCATTCAGAACCTTGTTGTGGGGGCTCCATAACTGAGAGGAGGAAGCAGATCGGGGGGCAACATACACCTACAGAGTGGGTATGCCAACAACAAACAAACAGGTGTAAAGCAAACAACACCTCCCTTTAATCTGTGGCTGGTCACAGAGAAAGGAGCCAGAGCTCTGGTAGACAAGCAGCAAGCACAGAAGGCATGCCAGCCAGGGTCTGTCAGCAAGGAAGAAACCACAAACTTGAGCTGTTTTGCCACCCCCAGGAAAGTAAAACAGAAGCTCCCATCAATCAGCCTGGTGTGTTGTAAGTTCTAGAGTAAATATATAAGCTTAAGAATTCTGTCATAAAAGGGAACAAGAGGCAAGGAGCAGGCATATCCTTATAAGATCTGAAAAAGCCTCAGAATGTACAATAGGAAAGAACATATCTGGAAGCATCAATCTTCCTGCTTTCAAACTATACTACAAAGCTATAGTAACCAAGGAAGTGTGGTACTGGAAGAAAAACAGACACATAGACTAATGAAACAGAATTGAGAAGCCCAGAAACAGGCCCCTGCATTTACAATCAACTAATATTTGACAAGGGAACCAAGGATATTCAATATAGAAAGGATAGTCTCTTCAATAAAGGTTGTTGGGAAAATTGGATAACTGTACTATAAAGAAAACTGAGCACAGAAGAATTGATGTATTTGAACTGTAGTGTTGGAAAAGACTCTTGAGAGTTCCTTGGACTGCAAGGAGATCCAACCAGTCCATCCTAAAGGAAATCAGTCCTGGGTGTTTATTGGAAGGGCTGATGTTGAAGCTGAAACTCCAATATTTTGGCCACTTCACGCAAACAGCTGACTCATTTGAAAAGACCTGATGTTGGAAAAGATTGAAGGCAGGAGGAGAAGGAGACGACAGAGGATGAGATAGTTAGATGGCATCACTGACTCAATGGACATAAGTTTGGGTAAACTCTGGGAGTTGGTGATGGACAGGGAGGCCTGGGATGCTGCGGTTTATGGGATCGCACAGAGTCTGACACGACTGAGGGACTGAACTGAACTGAACTGATGCAAAAAAAGTGAATTGGACTTATCTTACACCACTAAAAAAATAAATAAATAAACTGAAATGGATTAAATACTTAAATATAAGATCTCAAACTATAAAATCCTAGAAGAAAACATAGGGAAAAGCTCCTTGACATAGGTCTTGGCAATCATTTGTTTTTATTTGTAATGATATCAAAGGCACAAGCAAAAAAGACAAAGATAAATGAGGGGCTACATCAAACTATAAAGGTTCTGTAGAGCAATAGAAACAATCAATGAAATGAAAAGAAAACCTACAGAATGGCAGATAATTTTTGCAAATCATGCATCTGATAAAGGGTTGTAGAATTCAGACACAGCAAAACTAAAACCACTAAATCAGTAAGTAGCATTTAGTAAGAATTTGGCATATAAGAACAGTTTACAAACTGGGAGCTTCCAAATTCAAAGACTGATGTGAAACTCAGGGGCATGAAATGACAGGTGGCTTATGAAATGAAAACAAGGAAGTTGTTAACCTTTACAATGATTAGTTATTATAGTGGGAAATTCCATACAGCAGGTAATTGGCTAAAAGTGTTTATCTCATACTATTTTAAGATGGATGACAAGCTCTTTTTAAGATTGTCAGAGGCTTTTACATGAAATTAACTAAGTTAAGTTTTGCTTATATTCATAAAATAAGCTAGATTTTAGTTTTACTTACGTAAAATTAAATGGTGTTGTCTACTCAGAGCATTCTCAAGTCCAGTTTCCATTTTGTATTTAATTTTAATGGGTTAATATACAAACTGCATTTTAAAAGACTCATACAACTCAATAACAACAACAACAAACAAAACAAAAAACAAGCTACCTGGTTAAAAATGGGCAGAGGAAATAGATTACTTTAGATGTTTTCCCAAAGAAGACAAACTGCCAGCAGCTACATAAAATGTTGCTTAACATCACTAATCATCAAGGAAATGCAAATCAAGACTTCAATGAGATCTCACCTCACATCTGTTGGAATGGCTATCTTCAAAAAAAATTAACTAGATAAGACGTGTCAGCAAGGATGTGGAGCAAAGGGAACCCTTGAGCACTGTTGGTAGGAATGTTATTTGGTACAGCTACTATGGAAAACAGTATGGAGGATTCTCAAAAAGTTAAAAAGTAAAACTACCATACGATTCAGTAATCCTACTACTGGGTATATATCCAAAGTAAGTAAGGTTAGTATCCCATAGAGATACCTGCATTCTGTGCTTATTGCATTTTCCACAAAAGCCCAGATATGAAAAGAACCTAAGATTCATCAATAAATAAATGGATAAAGAAGTTGTGATGTATATACACAATGGGAGATTTTGGAGCCATGAGAAAGAAAAAAATCTTTCCATTTGCAACAACGTGGATGACCCTGAGGACATTATGTTAACTGAAGTAAGTCAGAGGAAGACAGATACTGTATGGCATCATTTATGTGTAAAATCCAAAAAAACTGAACTTATAAAGACAGAGAGTAGGATAGCCAATACCAGAGAATGGGGGTGGGGAAAACTGAAAGATATTGGTCACCGAGCGCACAAACTTCCAGTAAGAAAATGAGTATGTTTTGGAGATCTAATGCACAGCATTGTGACTACAGATAACAACACTGTATGATGTATTTGAGAGATGAAGAATAAATATTAAATGTTCTCATCACGAAAAAGAAATAATCATTATGTGATGAAACAGAGGTGTTAAATAACACTAAGGTGGTAACCATACTGCCGTATTTAAGTGTATCAAACCAACATGTTCCACACAGCAAAGTTACACAATATTCTATGTCAATTATATCTGAATAAATTCAGGGGAACATTTTAAAAAATAACTTCAGTTTTTAATGATGGTATTAAAATATGGCAGTTATTTTCTCTCCTTTTAAAATTAGACTCAGTTCACATATACAAAAATAGAATTTAACCACCTATAGAGTCAACATTTTAAGATTTTTTTTTTTTTTTTTTTTTTTGGCTAAATGTTCTGCCTATAAATTTTCTCAGGGAAATTTTTTAAGTATCTGTAGGAAAACTACAAATGAAGTTGAAATGTCATACTTTTCTTAAGCCTTTTAATAATTTGAGAAAGATCATAAACATATTCCTTATTTCTTTCCTCCTCTCTTATGCTGGCACTGAAAACCTGTATCCATTTAAAATTTTATTAGCTCATTGTTCTGTAAAAGAAGCATGATTGTCTTAATTGTTATCGGCAGAAGAAAAAACAAAGGGTCTACTTCAATGTTCAGTTAGGATTACATACAGAGATGCAGTTTTATCAGTGTTGACATTTGCACAAGCTCTGCATATTTAACAAGTGATCATGCTCTGCTGAAATGAGTACTGTTGCTATAGACACATTATAATATACTATAATTATCACATTAATATTAATGTTATCATCCTCCCAGGTCAAGATGAGACAGTAAAATAGCCATTTAGATTAAATTTCTCACAGTATTGATTTTATTGCTATTTCTACAGATATGGCAGGATGCTTTAATTTTAGGTCCATATTTGACAGGACACTTCAGTTCTATCTGATTTTAAAACTCTGAGGGTGCTCTATGTGGGTGTTTAAAGTCTAAAAATATTTAAAAATTGAATTTCTTCCTGAATTTCATCAACCAGATTTTTTTAAATGAGAAAAGAATGTTCCCCAAGTAAGTTTTTAAAATATTTTTTGCTTTCTATTCTCACTGACTCTATTCATTCTGAATTACAAGAAGTCATTATACATATTGTTTCAACTTAAAAGTGAATATATATATAGATTAGAGCTCCATAACTTTTTAATTTGACTTTTGTTTAAAAAATGATCCTGTGTACGAGACAGCAAAAGAGACACTGATGTATAGAACAGTCTTATGGACTCTGTGGGAGAGGGAGAGGGTGGGAAGATTTGGGAGAATGGCATTGAAACATGTAAATATCATGTATGAAATGAGTTGCCAGTCCAGGTTCGATGCACGATACTGGATGCTTGGGGCTGGTGCACTGGGACGACCCAGAGGGATGGAATGGGGAGGGAGGAGGGAGGAGGGTTCAGGATGGGGAACACATGTATACCTGTGGCGGATTCATTTTGATATTTGGCAAATCTAATACAGTTATGTAAAGTTTAAAAATAAAATAAAATTAAAAAAAAAAAAAAAAAAAAAAATGATCTACTACCAGAGATGGCTGATGCTGTATATAATCTTAAATATTTCAGAAATTTTAAAAGATCACTTATTAAAGGAGTCTGAACACACCAACTTGAAATACATACCATAAGTTATTTATAAGTTATTTAAAATTTTTTGAAATTATTCAGAACTTATCTCCTGAGCTATAAATAAACTAGGAATTCAAGTTTAAATAAAATAGGATTTGTTTACTTGAGAAGCACTATTTTTCATAATCTCTTCTTGGCATCATTAAATTATTTTCAGAACTTTGGAATATGGAGAGTTTTCTTGTCTTATTGTCCATGAAATCTCTCTGAAAACATCTATAACTATGTTTATAACTAAAAATATAATTTTCTTATTTTCTGTTAATTGTACTGATGTTAAGGTTTGGGAAATGTCAAGAAAAAACAAAATGAAACATTCCTAGCCTCAACAATTATAATCTATTTAGAGACATAGTTACATATACATTTGATTATGAAAAAAAGCTAATGTAAATTAATGTTTATTTTAGAAAAATTTGTCTCCCTCTTTCTCAGTTCCATAAGTATATTGGAAAGTCTTCAAAGATTAAGGAAAACTGAGAGGCAATGTGTGGCATTTTAATTGCCAGAAAATTAATCTTGATTCTAACTAATATCAATCAATCTGGAGGTAAAATTATGTAACATCAAAGTGAATACCAACTCTATTAAAGGTACATTTCTTTCTTTTTAGAGGGACTGCATGTTTGGCTTTGATTTAGTTTTTAAGTACAAAATCATTGTAAACAAAATCTTTTCAGATTCTAATTTGTACATTTGCTCTTAAAAAAGAGATCTCCTGCTTCTCTTAACCTGCAAAGGACTAACCTCAGAGTCATTTTTATGAGGTATTGGAATTCCACGTAATTGGAAGCAGTACAAGCTGAAAGGGTACAGAACTTATATGCTTCCAATTCAATTTTTAACTAAGATGATTTGAAATCCCAATATGTTTCCTAGGCAACCGGTACTGACCATATGCAAAATGGTGGCGGCCAAGTAAAAATTGGCTATGGTTATGATTCTGAGAGGAGGAAGGAGAGAGTAATAGAAATGAATACTAGGGAACCAGCCATCTATGAAATAATCTTGTCATTAATTCAGAAAACTGCCAATATTTTCAAGTCTGAAGCTCTGGGAAAGTTAAATGAATTTTCCAAATTTGTATTATAATGCTGCAAAACTGTGACTAATTTTCTGTGGTTTACCTTCCAGGGAAGTGCCAGTAGATACTAGGTACTACTCATTCTACTGTCTATGAAGATAATCCAAAATCTTATAAAAGGTTCATAAGACATTTATTAGAAAATTAGAAGGCTATGTCCCTCTTTCTTCTAATGTGGCCACACATTCACTCACTGGTTCATTCATTATAACAGTGAATACTTTGAAAAAAATAAAGCAATGTTTCTGCATTTATGGAGTTTCTATTTTTTATAGGGGTAGCAGAAAAGATAATTTAAGATAGGAGCAAACCCATGGAAAGAGTAAAGATTTTTTTTTTTTTTTTAGGGATTTGACAGTAGAAAGAATGCCTTCTGCCTCTGCAATGAAGTATGCAGTAAAAAATTGGCAAAGCAAGTGCAAATTTTCAAATATACTTTATAAAAAAATACATGACTCCCAGAAAAGGATCTCTAAGACTCAGCATTTTTTAATAGTTGGTACTTGCACATATTTTAATGACCTGTTAAAGTCACAAATGCATGCTTTTTATGGGTTTAATTACAGAGAAAATTTCCTAATGTTATAAAATCTGAATAGCTTTTTGGTAGAAATTCTCATAATAGCATGATGGTCTTCAGACATACACAAAATGGCTATTAATGAGTCCTGCGCAAAAAGCATTGCCTTATTACTTGCTTGCTTGAGGCAATTTGACATGGAAATGAAATGAAATTATTGACTGAACCGAGCTTTAATCCTGGCCTTGGCCTCAGCTAGATGACTGTGAAGTAACTACTCTTGTCCTTAGTTAATGATTTGTGAAAAGAGGATTTTGTGAGAGGGAACGCTCACTACTCAACCTTTCATTAGAAACTGGCTAAATAAGAAAACAAATACAGTGGTACTTTCCAGCTTCTGTTTTTGGTGAGAATGCAAAAGGGGTATTCAGAGGGTGATGTAGTAGAAATACTGGAATTTCCCAATCTTTCACCCTAATTTTCTGATAACATTGGAAATAAATTGTATTGTCATTCAGGAAGAGCCAAAGGATTTCTAAGTGGTAGAGCCACTAATGTGCTCCCTGCTGCCACAAATACTAAAATTTTATTCCATTCTATTTGTAGCCTTTACTCAAAGATCTTCTTTGGTTTTAGGGAAAGGAAGATCAATTAATAATTATTTTCTGAGCTGATTCTTAAATACTGCTTAATTTTGGTTTAATCATCTTAACAATCTAAAATCTATCTAAATATTATAGCATACAATTGAAATCTTACAGGTGATATTGTATAGTCAATAATAACATATATGACTCCATAGGAATGTGGTTTTACAGAATGGCATCTTTTATGCAGCTTCCCTCGTGGCTCAGACGGTAAAGAATCTACCTGCAATTCAGGAGACCTGGGTTTGATCCCTGGGTCTTGAGAAGATCCCTGATGAAGGGAATGGCTACCCACTCCAGTACTCTTGCGTGGAAAAATCCTTGGATAGAAGAATCAGTTGGGCTACAGCTCATGGGGTCACAAAGACTTGGACTGACTGAGTGACTAACACTAATGTAGACAAAGAGTGACTGTGAAGACCTGGTTGGTCTGTTTAGACATGAATAAACCTTGTGCTGTAAAGAAGGTAGGACACATGAAGATTGATGGATCTATGATATGATGCAGGTCACCATATTCAACTATTTCATTGTCCTTTCTCTTACTCATCTTATTTTTAATGCATCTTTATGTATCCCCTATCTTCCCAGTATGGAATTTCTTTTCTCTTCATTTTTCTTTATATCTAAAGTAATATCTTAATATTAATAATTTTTATTATCATTTCTGTTGCTTAATTAAAACTCACTTTTACTTATTACAAAGGTAGGATTGGATAGTTTTATGTCTTATAATCTGTTCTTTTGATTTTAACATATGCATGATACACTGGACAAAAAGTTCGTTTGGGATTTTCCACGTGTGCGTGCTTGCTAAGTCACTTTAGTCGTGTCTGATTCTTTGAGACTCTATGGACAGTAGCCCGCCAGGCTCCTCTGTCTAAGGGATTCTCTAGGCAAGAATACTGGAGAAGGTCTCCATGCCCTCCTCTGGGGGATCTTCCTGACCCAGGATTCGAACCTGTGTCTCTATGTCTCCTGCACTGGGAGGTGGGTTTTTTACTACTAGGGCCACCTGGGAAGCCCTTGGTTTTTCCATATCCTTATAAAAAATCCAAAAGAACTTTTTGACCAACCCAATACTTAAAACATATCAAGGGATCAATTAAGTAGTATGCTTCATAAAACATAGTAAATATGTTATATGAAATTATATTTTTAAATGCACAAGGTAGTTACATATCAGATATTGATTTTCTCTTCACTTTTAATAAGTGACACTCCACTAGAGTTATTTTTTTCTTTTTTTTAAATTTTAATCGGAGGGTAATTACTTTACAATATTGTGGTGGTTTTTGCCACACATTCACATGAATCAGCCATGGGTGTACATATGTTTCCCATCCTGACCCTCCCTCTCTCCCCTAGAGTTATTTGATGCACATATCAGAATGTTGTGGGTAAGATGTATCATAGTCTGAATATTTAACATATTGTTTATTTATATCATGTTCTGATTAAGGCTTAGATATTCTGTTTGATGTTTTTTGAAATTTCAGATTAAATGAGGTCACAAAAGGGCAAGGTTTAGTGGAAAGATCCAGGTATTAAAATGATTAAAACAAGACTAATCAATCATCCATTTTTTAGGTGCCATAATGAACGATTTCAGCTTAATGATATTGGTCCATGATCCGCTATTAAGGAATCACTATAATTTTTTTGCTACTTCCCTAAAATTCAAAACTTTTATAATTCTTAGAGAAACCCTATTTCTTACGTAGGTCTAGGAAGATTGCTTTCCACATGACCACTGTGTCCTGTTGCTAAGTCACTTCAGTCATGTCCGACTCTGTGCGACCCCAGATGACAGCAGCCCACCAGGCTTCCATCCCTGGGATTCTCCGGGCAAGAACACTGGAGTGGGTTGCCATTTCCTTCTCCAGTGCATAAAAGTGAAAGTGAAGTCGCTCAGTCGTGTCCAACTCACTGTGACCCCATGGGCTGCAGCCCACCAGGCTCCTCTGTCCATCGGGTTTCCCAGGCAAGAGTACTGGAGTGGGTTGCCATTGCCTTCTAGATTTTAGTAAAACTAGTAAAGCTGATGTAGATGCTGGAAGGAAGTGAGGCTCTTACAGTCACAGCTTCTGCAACACCAAGAATTCATTCAAGACACAGCACTCCAATGCATGGGTTTGCCCTTACTCAAAATATGTCACCCAGAAAAGCAACACATTTTTTAATCTTGATGTAGTTGTAATTTTCTTATGTAGATGATATAACATTTTGTAACGCATTCCAGCTAAGGTTTTTCAGCAATAGAATAAGAAAGAGTTTTGACTAATATTTGATGATTTCTGCTTGTTTTTAAAACCCTAAATAGACTTCCGTGTTATTTAGGCAAAACAAACAATTCTACTTTTCAGTGTAACAAAAATTGTTAGGAAGACTATTTTAGTGCCCCTCAATTTTTTTCTTTCAAAACATAAACATATATTTTAAAATAAAGTTAACTGTAATTGTCAGGATTCACAGTGGGGTATCTATTACAAGCCTGTTTGGTACTCAATTACATTTAAGTGCATTATATAATATAGTAATAATTATGCTAAATTCAATGAGCACTTTCACAAGGCACTTTTTGCATTGTATGTTTATGTTATTTCCCTTCCTATTAAAGTTGCAACCACAACTAGCACTCAACAAAAACTACAGGCTGCCTCTTAAGGAAATTGGAAACTCTCAATTATTTTTACATCTTAAAGGCCAGAAATTGCTTCTTCTCTTACAAACAGATTATTTTGCAACATATAAACTGTGTAGAAGCTATTTTTACTTCCTGCTTTAGATTTGATAAATAGCTGTCATTTTCTTGAATTATTTTGAACTTTCAGTCACAAAACTACCTGATTAGCAACCTGCTAGTGTAGAGTACATGATAAGGCAAAAAAAGCAGCAATCTCTACGTGAGAAATTTGCTCCAATTCACTGCTTGCTGTTCAATTGATTGAAAGTCTAGAACAGGAAAAGTTTTTGGTTGATGAAAATCAGTTTGGACAGCGATTTCTGAAAGCACTAAGATCTCCCTTTACCTGGGGTGTGGCATCGGGGCGGGGTGGGGGGTGTTTAGTTCTAAAGACTCCTGGCTGATCTGAGAGGTGTATTTTCATCTTGATCATATCTTGTAACAATGGGTTGTTGTCATTCAGTCACCAAGTCTTGTCCCAACACTTCACAATTCCGTAGATTGCAGCACATCATACTTTCTATCTTTGCATCCTCTTATAATTAAAGAGAATTTCAGGTAGTGATGAGGGAGATTTTTGACTTCTTTGTAAACATTTAATCAAAGAAAGAAAAATAACTTTCTTGAACAATAACAGAGAATATCACACAGGGCAAAAAGATATGAGAGGATATGTAGGAATAGATAGGCAAAAAGCAACTATACAAGGAAAGTGTTTGATATTTGTGGCTTATGTATGCATATGCATTTCCAGATAAGTAAGTGTTGTTGTTGCTCAGTTACTAAGTCCTGTCCAAATTTTTGTGATCCCATGAATGCAGCATGTCAGGCTTCCTTCTCCTTCACCATCTCCCGGAGTTTGCTCAAGCTCAAACTCATGTCCATTGAGTCAGTGATGCCATACAACCATTTCCTCCTCTGTTTCCCCCCTCTCCTCTTGCCTTCAGTCTTTCCCAGCAAAGTAAGTATAGAAATAATAAATGACTCCAATTAATTACAAAGAGAAATTATAAGTTTATTTTAACTGATTTTTAAATATTTAGCAAACCTCTCCTAAATAAGAATAAAAATAATCATACAGGGATGGTTTAGTCATATTGTCTAAAGGCAAAATACTGAAATACCAAAAGTGAGAAACAAAAATCAATTCAATATTTAGATAAGAAAGGGCAAGTAGCTACTATTAGATGGTTTGAATATGAGGATCCAAAGAACTTCCTTACCTCCCTATTTTCATCTTCTCCCCATCCTTTTTTCCTATCTTGAATTACACACCTTTTATTTGCCTTTTTTAACTGGAAAAGGAGGATAAACTAATACTTGTCAAGTGTCCACTCTGTTTGAATGGGAACTTACCCCCTTATTGAATTCTCAAAACAAACTTGCAAGGTATTAATTCTAACAAGCAAAATGAATATACCATGAAAGTCAAGTGAAAGTGTTAATCATGACTTACTCTTTGCAAACCCATGGACTATAGCCTGCCAGGCTTGGCTGTCCATGTGATTCTCCAGACAAGAATACTGCAGTGGGTAGCCATTCCCTTCTCCAGGGGATCTTCCCGACTCAGGGATCGAACCCAGGTCTCCTGCATTGCCGGCAGATTCTTTACTGTCTGAGTCACCAGGGAATATACCATAGTAACCATTTGAATGCAGAATTCCAAAGTATAGCAAGGAGAGATAAGAAAGCCTTCCTCAGTGATCAATGCAAAGAAATAGACAAAAATAATAGAATGGGAAAGACTAGAGATCTCTTCAATAAAATTAGAGATACCAAGGGAATATCTTGTGCAAAGATGGTGACAGTAAAGGACAGAAATGGTATGGACCTAACAGAAGTAGAAGATATTAAGAAGAGGTGGCAAGAGTACACAGAAGAACTGTACAAAAAAGATCTTAATGACCCAGATAATCACGATGGTGTGATCACTCACCTAGAGCCAGACATCCTGGAATGTGAAGTCAAGTGGGCCTTATGAAACATCACTAGGAACAAAGCTAGTGGAGGGAATGGATTCCAGTTGAGCTATTTTAAATCCTGAAAGATGATGCTGTAAAAGTGCTGCACTCAATATGCCAGCAAATTTGGAAAACTCAGCAGTGGCCACAGGACTGGAAAAGGTCAGTTTTCATTCTGATCCCAAAGAAAGGCAATGCCAAAGAATGCTCAAACTATCACACAATTGCATTCATCTCACACGCTAGTAAAGTAATGCTCAAAATTCTCCAAGCCAGGCTTCAGCAATATGTGAACTGTGACCTTCCAGGATGTTCAGCTGGTTTTAGGAAAGGCAGAGGAACCAGAGATCAAATTGCCAACATCCGGATCATCAAAAAAGCAAGAGAGTTCCAGAAAAACATCTATTTCTGCTTCATTGACTATGGCAAAGCCTTTGACTGTGTGGATCACAATAACCTTTCAATAACCTCGCATATGCAGATGACACCACCCTTATGGCAGAAAGTGAAGAAGAACTAAAAAGCCTTGTGATGAAAGTGAAAGAGGAGAGTGAAAATGTTGGCTTAAAACTCAACATTCAGAAAACTAAGATCATGCCATCTGGTCCCATCCTTTCATGGAAATAGATAGGGAAACAGCGGAAACAGTGTCAGACTTTATTTGGGGGGGGCTCCAAAATCACCACCTATGGTGACTGAAGCCATGAAATTAAAAGATGCTTACTCCTTGGAAGGAAAGTTATGACCAACCTAGATATCATATTCAAAAGCAGAGATATGACTTTGCCAACAAAGGTCTGTCTAGTCAAGTCTATGGTTTTTCCAGTGGTCATGTATGGATGTGAGAGTTGGACTGTGAAGAAAGCTGAGTGCCGAAGAATTGATGCTTTTGAGCTGTGGTGTTGGAGAAGACTCTTGAGAGTCCCTTGGACTGCACAGAGATCAAACCAGTCTGTCCTAAAGGAGATCAGTCCTGGGTGTTTATTGGAAGGCCTGATGCTGAAGCTGAAACTCCAATACTTTGGCTACCTTATGCAAAGAGTTGACTCATTGGAAAAGACCCTGATGCTGTGAGGGATTGGGGGCAGGAAGAGAAGGAGACGACAAAGGATGAGATGGCTAGATGGCATCACTGACTCAACGGACATGAGTTTGGTTGAACTCCGGGAGTTGGTGATGGACAGGAGGCCTGTCGTGCTGCAATTCATAGGGTCACAAAGAGTCAGACACGACTTAGTGACTGAACTGAACTGAACTGAAGCACTTTATAAGAATTTCTTGTAAATGGAATATGCACAAAGATGCTTATGAAATAAATATTGGCATCTCCATTTTTGATAAAGGTTGATTATAGATTATAGATTAAGTGTATTTCCCAAGGACTTCCAACTAAAAGCATCTGTTAAAAAATGCATTGTTTATCCTGCATTGTCATATTCAATCTATCATTGAATTTGTATTTTAAAGACTCCTTTTCATTTCATATTTTCTTCCCTTTAGGTTTTAAACTCAGAGGTTAACCAGAATATTTAACAATATACACATGACACTTGCCCAAATGTTGCCAATTTGATGTGGCTTGGAAAAAATCATTGTTATAAAATCAAGGATTAAAAAAAAAAAACCTAAAATCAAGAACACAATGGAGTATTACTCAGCCATTAAAAAGAATACATTTGAATCAGTTCTAATGAGGTGGATGAAACTGGAGCCTATTACACAGAGTGAAGTAAGCCAGAAAGAAAAACACCAATACAGTATACTAATGCATATATATGGAATTTAGAAAGATGGTAACAATAACCCTGTGTACGAGACAGCAAAAGACACACTGATGTATAGAACAGTCTTATGGACTCTGAGAGAGAGGGAGAGGGTGGGAAGATTTGGGAGAATGGCATTGAAACATGTAAAATATCATGTATGAAACGAGTTGCCAGTCCAGGTTCGATGCACAATACTGGATGCTTGGGGCTGGTGCACTGGGACGACCCAGAGGGATGGAAGGGGGAGGGAGGAGGGAGGAGGGTTCAGGATGGGGAACACATGTATACCTGTGGTGGATTCATTTTGATATTTGGCAAAACTAATGCAGTTATGTAAAGTTTAAAAATAAAAATATTAAAAAAAATAAAAATAAAATAAAATTAAAAAAAAAAGAATAATTGAGGAGACTTGCTATTGAGAAGATAGGCAATCACTTTCACAACAAGTTACAGAGACAAACACTTTCACATAAGTGAATTGGAAAGCCTATTCCATTCAGTTTCAGTCAAAGGAAAAAGCTTCGAAAAGACTCAAGGTCTCGTCTAACCTTATAATTATATGAATAAGACTTATTTATCTAAGGAGCACCTTATTCTTTTGGCATCTCATAAGTAATTTAACAAAGCTAGTGCATCCATAAATTGGTATCCTGAAAATCTCTGTAGATTTGAAATTTAGACATTTTAAATAAAGAATTCTGTAACATTGCATAGTCTCAATCTCAAAGTCATTATCATTTCATTTCTTATATACTAATTCATGTGATTACAAAGATATACTCAGGTATTGGCCAATGACCTCTAGTATTATTTTTTAGTTTTGTTCTCTCTGTAGTAACTCATACTCATGTTTTCTTTAATGCCTAGTATATTGGTTTTCTAGGACCAGTCATAGCAAAATACCATAAACCGGGTTGTTAAAGCAACATAAATTTATTTTCTCACAGTTCTAGAGACTAGAATTCAAATATCGAGGTGTCAACAAGGTTGGTTTCTTCTGAGGGTCTCTTTCATTGGTTTGTAGATAGCCATCTTCTTCCTATGTCTTCATATAATCTCCCCTTTTTTTGTGTCCTAATCTCTTATTATAAGGACACTAGTCATATTGGATCAGGTCTCACCCATATCACCTGATTTTACCTTAATTACCTTGATAAGACTATCTCCAAACTTCCTTCACTGTTGGTGGGAACGTAAATTGGCACAGCCAGTATGGAGGACTGTATGCTGCTAAGTCACTTCAGTCGTGTCTGACTCTGTGCGACCCCATAGACGGCAGCCCACCAGGCTTCCCCGTCCCTGGGATTCTCCAGGCAGGAACACTGGAGTGGGTTGCCATTTCCTTCTCCAAGGCATGAAAGTGTAAAGTCAAAGTGAAGTCGCTCAGTCGTATCCGACTCTTAGCAACCCCATGGACTGCAGCCTACCAGGCTCCCCCGTCCATGGGATTTTCCAGGCAAGAGTACTGGAGTGGGGTGCCATTGCCTTCTCCATAAGCAGCTATACCCCAATACAAAATTTTCTTGGTGTTAAAAAACAATAAATAATTAAAAAAATCTATCTCCAATAACAGTTACATTTTGAGGTAACAAGGGTTAGAACTTCAACATAAGAATTTGTGGAGAAAAACAATTCAGCCCATAAGATCTAACATATTTATTTATTTTCTTATTGTTTTTTATTGAAATTTTTACATCAAATTTCAACTGGCACTCCATAACAAGGCTGTCTACATAGCTTTCCTCAGTGTACTGACAGAGTACAAAGAACCTTCTTCCAAGGTTCTAAATGAAATTAGAGAGGCAATAGAATTTCTCCATCCTGAAATACTTGGTTCTAGTACAGAAGGGTCAGATGTATTCTTATTCACAAATATGGACTTTAGTTATAAAATTTAATGCCATTAACTGTGGAGAAAAGATACATTTTCTTAGTGCTTTTTGGAATAAAACATTATTTTAAAAATCACTCAAATAAGTCCTTGTACTTTTAAGCACTAAGAGAAAAGTTATAACACATAGGAGTTTACATGAGCAGGAATGTTTTCTAAGTCAGGTTCTAAAACAGCACCCTTAAATAAGTTTGTAAAGTGGAAAATATGCATTTACTAAGGTCTGAGTTGTGAAAAAAACACAACCCTGAGTGCAGAATGGGTAATTATGTTCTCAGGCAGCCTCCAGGACAGGCAAGCACCAATTTTCATGTGCAATCATCTATCTGAATGTGCAGTGCTTAATCACGTGTAAGCATTTGGTAGGGGCAATTTCTGTTCTCTCTCACACATTAACATAGCTCTCTGTCTAATCCATAGGGAATGTTATGTACATTTTCTCTCAGTCTTCTGCATAATTAAAGAGAAAAATAGCAACAGCAAAGTTAGAGATACGAATGAACAAAGAAACTACAGCTAAGAGTAGAGATTCTACCTAAGAAAAATTTCCCAGTGCATCCTTCTGAATAGTCTTTACTCACCAAGGGAAGTTTAGTTTCAGTCAACAGATGTGAAAATAAAAAAATACTTTGGGGTTGAAGGGCACTTAAGTAGAATCTATCTGAACAGCACCAAGCTGAGTTCTCAAGATGAACATCTAGAGTATTGTACTTAATAACAGGTTGCCTCTTTAATGAGACTCTGTGGGGTGGCAGCATCTCCAGAGAGGAGGATAGAAATGAAGAAACTGAAGTGGCCTCTGAGTTCTATTCTCTATATGTGTGTCTTAATATAATTTATATCAAAACTGTTTTCATAAATGAATTATCTAGTAACAATTAAACACAAGTAATTAAAACAATATTACTACCTATATACAGTGTTGCCATTAGGGTTGGAGGCAATATATATTAAAATGCAAAGCAGAGTACTTGGAGCCAAGGAGACAAATAGTTGTTAAAATTACTAAAACTACTGGTTGCTATTTCCAATTTTATTTGATAATTTCTTTATTGTAATTAAAGTTGTATGAATAAGCTATAACCTATTTTTAAAATTTGTTCTGACTTTTATATAAACAAGGCAAACTGAATATGTAGATTTGTCTCTCTGTCCTGTCAAAATCACATTAAATTCAGAGAATAAATTCACTGAGTCAAGAGGCGATCTTTATACTCTTTTACCATCATTTTTATTAAATGTTAGGAAGGACTGTTGATCAATGCCAGTGTCTGGTCTCTAATGTTTAACTAGAAACACAGAAGGATTTAAAGTAACTTTCAAAGGTTTGTCAAACCCTACCAACTAACATATATTAAAGGTACAAAAAGGAAAAGAGAAGAGTAAGAATACATATCATGATCTACTAAACATTTGCTTTGTGACTACACACTAGCAATACATTTTCCAAGGGCCAACGTGTAAAAAGTGAAGGTTGTTCATTCAGGAAATCTATATATAAGGCCTCACAAGATAAAGGTTAATTAATTGTCAAGGAGAAATATAAATACATAGATATTGATTCTCCCATAAAGACTCATGAAAAAGCTATTGAGCAACACGAACAAATCATATCCTGAAAAGTACTCGTAAAATAAATATATTAATTACTTCCATAGAAAGATATTTCAATATAGAACTTGAGATATTTTAGAGCTTGTGATGGATCTGCAGATGGTCGTAGGATACCACTGGTGCCAAAGTCACTTGAAAATGTTATAAACCTTGTCTTTTGAGCAATTTTCCAGGGTTTCAGGTTTTTGGACTCACAGATAACTTGTCATATATTTTCTTTAGAGCCCAAGATCATATCAGGTATAGATCCAGTGTGACACATTCCTCAACATAACCCCAAGGTCTCACAAATACCCAAGATCCTGTTTTTGTGTCTGGATCACTAGCCCAGGGTTCATTTTCTCCTAGTGAGTGATCCTTGGTGATTTCTTGCCAATGGACCTCAATCAGAACTTTTCGAATCAAACTGAAAGTGAAAGTGAAGTAGCTCAGTCGTGTCCGACTCTTTGCAACCAGGCGGACTGTAGCCTACCAGGCTCCTCCCTCCATGGGATTCTCCAGGAAAGAATACTGGAATGGGTTGCCATTTCCTTCTCCAGGGCATCTTCTCGACCCAGGGATTGAACCCAGGTATCCCGCATTGCACGCAGACACTTTAACCTCTGAGCCACCAGGGAAGCCCAAACTGAGGTTTTCTTTCTTTTTTTTCTTTTTTTGATGTGAACTATTTTTAACGTCTTTTTTTGAATTTGTGACAATATTGCTTCTGTTTTATTTGGTTCTTCATTTGCTTGTTTTGGATTTTTGGTCCTGAGGCATGTGGAATCTTAGCTCCCCGAACAAGGATCGAACCCACACTCAAAGCACTGGAACGTGAAGTCGTAACCC
Source organism: Bubalus kerabau (assembly GCF_029407905.1). Lineage (NCBI taxonomy): Eukaryota > Metazoa > Chordata > Mammalia > Artiodactyla > Bovidae > Bubalus > Bubalus kerabau. Next base: position 144,788,108 of record NC_073624.1, on the reverse strand, counting down.
CTGGACTGACAGGGGAATCTCAGTCTGAGTTCTTATTATATTGAACCACCAAAGGAAAGGTACCAGGATTTTAACTATTTACTCCCTTGGAGCTTGTCACCATATGCAAATTTATCCATTTTCTTCATAATGACCAAATCTTATATGACTAGGAATTTGGGTAGAAGCATTCTTTGTAAAGAGTGAGAGTGAGCCCTCAAAAATACTTGTTTGAATTGATATAACTTCCCCTATAGCCAGACTATCTTGCAGCCATGAGTCTTGTTTTAGCCTGGAAATCTGTTGCCTTTACCCTTAAAGGAGCTTTTACGGCTTCAATCTCCAGTGGGGCAGATCCTTTTCTGGAAGTAGGAAGTTGAGACATTCTACATCCACAAACACATTGCAGGGATTTCAGGAGGCAAAAGACACACCAGTTTAAATGGAAAACAAAAAATCCTATTGACCTCAAAATATTCTTTATTTATTTGTGAATAGAAATCTAATCAATAATGTCTCTTCTAGAAATACGTTACTACACAATTATATTTCATCTAGATTTCTTTTATGTTTCCAGTTAAATTCTCTAATATGTCTAATGAAAGAGTTTCATACTACATTTTAGAAGGTATTTTGATGCATGTTTTATGACTATTGCTGGTATACCCTTTCATTATATTTTGTTATTTTATAAAATAATATTCTCCTTTTTCTTTAAAGAGATATTTACTTATTTTGTTTGAATTTCCTCTCTTCTAAAAATGTCTTTTCTCTTAGACATTCAGGATATACCGTCATATAATCACAGTCATTAATTTCTAGATACTTATTTATTGCTCAACACGCCATTGTTAAGTGAAAGTTTTCATATAACCATAAACGAATGAATAACCAGAGATGCATTTTACTTAGAAGTGGATCTTTAAAGTTGGAAGGCCTAATAGACAGCTCATTAGGATGTTAATATATTCCCACATGTTTCTTGGCTTTAGATCTCAGATATCATAGAGAATTTACCATCTTACCTCTTATGTTTCTAGGTCTAAGAGTTACTGTCATAACATATTATTTGAAGTTAGTCCTTTAACTAAAGTACAAAAATGAGTCATAGTGTGATTTCAAAAATAAAAATAAAGTCTTTGGGTCACTTGGAAACCTTTTCAGGACTCAGAGAAACTAGCATTTATAATATGCTATTGAGTTACTCCTTCCAAAGAATAATATTTTATTGTCTATTTTTCAGCAGCCTCCAATCTTGTGACATTTGTAAACACTTTATGTGAGGTTATAAAGGTACTAAAACTACCAGACAAAGCCATTTTGCTTTCTCTTCTATATACTGATAAATTACATGTAATGGTTTCTTTCCAGATTTCTTTAATGCAATACACATTATATAGTTGAAAATCACCATATACCAAATGACAAATATAAATCTATTTCTTTTCTAAAATGATTTATCTTTATAAGCTATGCTTCTGTCTATTAAAATTCATAATGCCACTATGGTAATCTCCTCTTATCAGCAGAGAATGCTTTCTAAGACCCTCAGTGAATGCCTGAAACCATGGATAGTGCCGAATCCATATATTATGCTTTTTTTTTTGTATCTATACATACCTCTGATACAATTTATAAAATTTATAAATTTATAAAATAGGCACAGTGAGAGATAAACAGCAATAACTAACAATAAAATAGAACAGGTATAAGAATATATTACAATAAAAGTTACGTGAAAGTGCCCTCTCTATATGTTTGTTGTACAAATATACTGCCTTTTCTATCTTAAGTGCTTACGCACTGTGACCATAACTTTTGCAGTTTGACAGTTAAGACTGCAAAACTAGCATATGTTTCTTTTCCCTTCCTCACAGTTTCACAGATAGAAAATTTGTTCTTACCATGAAGTTTAGCAACTTCATCATAAGGTTTTTGTTCAGTTCCTTGTTAAACCATGAACTTACACTTCATCAATTAAAGGAAGCACTTTATGGCCTCTTTTTGGCATATCTGAATTGCCAATATCTTTACTTGCATGCTTTGGGTTCTTAAGAAGTAGAGTTACTTGAACATAAACACAGCCTTAGCACAATAGTCAATCCGATAACCTAGACGACCCCCGAGTGACTAGGCTGACCACAGGGCATGCTGGACAGAAGGAAGGTTCACTACATCACAGGACAGAGTCCCGCAAGACTGCAGGAGATTTCATCACTCCACTCAGAATGGAGGTGCTGTTTCAAACATGTGAAATGCCTATTTCTGGAGTTATCCATTTCATATTTTAGAACCAGGGTTGACCACAGGGAACTGAAACCAAGGTCAGTGAAACTCCAATTAGGGGGAAACTACTGTATAATCCTTTCCCTATAAATTTGTTCCCTAACTTCAGTTCAGTTCAGTCACTCAGTTGTGTTCAGCTCTTTGCGACCCAATGGACTGCAGTAAGCCAGGCTTCCCTGTCCATCACCAGTACCCGGAGCTTACTCAAACTCATGCCCATTGATTTGGTGATGCCATTCAACCTCAACCATCTGATCCTCTGTCATCCCCTTCTCGTCATGCCTTCAATCTTTCCCAGCACCAGAGTGTTTTCAAATGTAAGCTCTTTGCATCAGGTGGCCAATTTGAGTTTGAGCTTCAGCATCAGTCCTTCCAATGAATATTCAGCACTGATTTCCTTTAGGATGGACTGGTTGGATTTCTTTGCTGTCCAAGGGACTCGCAAGGGTCTTCTCCAACAGCACAGTACAAAAGCATTAATTCTTTGGCACTCAGCTTTCTTTATAGTTCACATCTCACACCCATACAAGACTACTGGAAAAACCAAAGCTTTGACTAGACAGACCTTCATTGGCAAAGTAATGTTTCTGCTTTTTAATATGCTATGTAAGTTGCATATAATTTTTATTCCAAGGAGTAAGTATCTTTTAATTTCATGGCTGCAGTCACCACCTGCAGTATTTTGGAGCCCCAAAAATAAAGTCTGTCACTGTTTCCACTGTTTCCCCATCTCTTTGCATGAAGTGACAAGACCAGATGCCATGATCTTAGTTTTCTGAATGTTGAGTTTTAAGCCAACTTTTTCACTCTTCTCTTTCACTTTCATCAAGAGGCTCTTTAGTTACTCTTTGCTTTCTGCTATAAATATGGTGTTATCTGCATATCTGAGGTTATTGATATTTCTCCCAACAATCTTGATTCCAGTTTGTGCTTCATCCAGTCCAGCATTTCTCGTGATGTTCTCTGCATATCAAATACATAAGCAGGGTGACAATATACAGCCTTGATGTATTGCTTTCCCAATTTGGAACCAGTCTGTTGTTCCATGTCCAGTTCTAACTGTTGCTTCTTGACCTGCATACAGATTTCTCAAGAGGCAGGTTAGGTGGTTTGATATTCTCTTCTCTTTAAGAATTGCCCACAGTTTGTTGTGATCCACACAGTCAAATGCTTTGGCATAGTCAATAAAGCAGAAATAGATGATTTTCTGGAACTCTCTAGCTTTTTCAATGATCCAACGGATGCTGGCAATTTGATCTTTGGTTCCTCTGCCTTTTCTAAATCCAGCTTGAATGTCCGGAATCTCACAGTTCACATACTATTGAAGCCTGGCTTAGAGAATTTTGAGCATTACTTTGCTAGTGTGTGAGATGACTGCAATTGTGCAGTAGTTTGAGCACTCTTTGGCATTGCCTTTCTTTGGGATTGAAATAAAAACTCGCTTTTTTCATTCCTGTTGCCACTGCTGAGCTTTCCAAATTTGCTTGAATATTGAGTGCAGCACTTTCAAATCATCATCTTTTAGGATTTTAAATAGCTCAACTGGAATTCCATCACCTCCACTAGTTTTGTTCATAGTGATGCTTCCTAAGGCTCACTTGACCTTGCATTCCAGGATGTCTGGCTCTAAGGTGGTGATCACACCATTATGATTATCTGGGTCATGAAGATATTTTATGTATAGTTCTTCTGGGTATTCTTGCCACCTCTTCTTAATATCTTCTGCTTCTGTTAAGTTCATACCATTTCTGTCCTTTATTGAGCCTTTTTTGTCCTTTGTTGCATGAAAGTTCCCTTGGTATCTCTAATTTTCTGGAAGAGATCTCTAGTCTTTCCCATTCTGTTGTTTTCCTCTATTTCTGTGGATTGATCACTGAGGAAGGCTTTCTTATCTCTCCATGCTATTCTTTGGAACTCTGCATTCAAATGGATATATCATTCCATATCATTCCTTTGCCCTTCGATTCTCTTCTTTTGACAGCTATTTCTAAGGCCTCCTCAGACAACCCTTTTGCCTTTTTGCATTTCTTTTTTTGTGGGGATGGTCTTGACCACTGCCTCCTGTACAATGTCATGAACCTCCATCCATAGTTCTTCAGTCACTCTGTCTATCCAATCTAAACCCTTCCATCTATTTGTCACTTCTATGTATAGTTGTAAGGGATTTGATTTAGATCATATCTGGATGGTCTAGTGGTTTTGCCCACTTTCTTCAATTTAAGTCTGAATTTGTGAATGAGGAGTTCATGATCTGAGCCACAGTTAGCTCTTGGTCTTGTTTTTTGCTGACTCTATAGAGCTTCTCCATCTTTGGCTGCAAATAATACAATCAGTCTGGTGATGTCCATGTGTAGAGTCTTCTCTTGTGTTGTTGGAAGAGGGTGTTTGCTACAACTAGTGTGTCCTCTTGGCAAAACCCTGTTAAGCTTTTGCCTGCTTCATTCTGTACTCCAAGGGCAAATTTGCCTGTTACCCCAGGTATTTCTTGACTTCCTACTGTTGCATTCCAGTCCCCTATAATGAAAATGACATCTTTTTTAGTGTTAGTTCTAGAAGGCCTTGTAGGTCTTCATAGAACCATTCTACTTCAACTTCTTCAACATTACTGGTTGGTGCTTAGACTTGGATTGCTGTGATATTGAATGGTTTGCCTTGGAAATGAACAGAGATCTTTTTGTCATTTTTGAGATCACATCTAAGTACTGCATTTTGGACTCTTTTGTTGACTATGATGGCTGCTCCATTTCTTCCAAGGGATTCTTGCCCACAGTAGTAGATATACTGGTCATCTGAGTTAAATTTACCTATCCTAGTCCATTTTATTTTGCTGATTTCTAAAATGTCAGTGTTCACTCTTGTATCTCCTGTTTGACCACTTCCAATTTGCTTTGATTCATGGACCTAACATTCCAGGTTCCTATGCATTATTGCTCTTTAGAGCATTGGACTTTACGTCCATCACCAGTCATGTCCACAGCTGGGTGTTGTTTTCGCTTTGTCTTCATCTCTTCATTCTTTCTGGAGTTATTTCTCCCCTGATCTCCAGTAGCATATTGGGCACCTACTGACCCTGGGAGTTCATCTTTCAGTGTCCTATCTTTTTGTCTTTTTCCTAACTTACCTCAGGTTTAATTCCCAAGTGATGCTACTGGTAAAGAACCTGGCTTCCACTGCAGGAGACACAAGAGAGTCAGGTTAGATCCCTGTTCCAGAAGGTACCCCAGAGAAGGAAATGGCAACCCACTCCAGTATTTTTCCTGGGAAATCCCATGGTCAAAGGACCCTGACAGGCTACAGTCCAAGGGCTCACAAAGAGACACAACTTAGCATGTACATAGAAATGACTTAGCACGTACATAAATTTATTCCCTACTTTACTTCAGCTTTAATTATAGTACATGTGAATAGTGTGTTGGTGTCTGCAGTTTCTATATTATGCCTCCTCTAATTTTATAGCTCAGCCCTCTACTATGCTTAATTTGAATTTCTTTTCTGTCTTAAAAAAAAATCTGTCAGTACAGTTTGGTGCCCTTAGCTGACTCAAGAAACTAGGAATTACATGCAAAAAAAGGAAAAAGAAAAAAGTATTTTGTTAAAAGCTGTAGTTATTTAGCAAAGTTTTAAAAAGAAAACGTGAATATTTTTAGCATGAAAGAAAGTGTTAATTAAAAATAACTATTGGGAGAGTCTTATTAATTTAAATTTTTGGTATGTGTGAACTTGGTTGGAAAATCAAGGACAGGTGTAGACAAATTGTTCTATTAATTTTTGCCCTTGAGGAATAAGAAATTGCTATGATGACATTTACTATTTTATTAACTCATTAAAGAGAGATGTTTGAAGAATAGTTAAAAAGTTCTTTAAGGGTATAATAGTTAATACTTACCTCAATGTTTAGCTGAATTTATATGCACACTTTATACTAGATAAACAGTTATGGATGCACAAATATATGTTAGTCTCTGAACCTCAATTTAGATTTGTATCTAGAATCTACAGGACAATAATTTTTAATGCATTTCTAGCTATTGAATGTAAATAATTTACTAGTGTAAAAAAATATTCAATATGCTCAGTTGCAAATAAATCTTCCTGCTCTGAAGTGAATCTGTCAAAATTCTTACCAGCAAACAATGATTGCATTGTGCCAGAATTCCTTGACAGATGATAAGCAGGGTCTAGATTCCTTTACAAGTACCCAGATCCTTTCTAAGCAGCTGCTCTTATAGGAAGTAAATTTAGTGAAGTTTTAGCTATGATGGGTGGAGATGAATAGGAAGAATTGAGCATATGATTATGGGTATACTGTAACAGATATTGTGGTAAGATTCTAAAATCCTGAGTTCTGGGCCCACTCGTGTCTCTAGCTACTAATCTCAAATTAAAATGTAACCAGCATCTCTCTCTTTTAACATGTAAAATGAGAATATACTTTTTAAAAAATTAAATGTCTTATAAACTGTAATGTACTATATACATGTAAGGCATTATAAATAACTAGATTCTTTTATCCTGGGCTAGTAATTGTAAACTAGAGTCAGAATACAAAGCCAATATAATATTCAGGTTTAGCAGCTTTCTCTGTCTCTGTGATCTAGTATCTCATATAATTTTTGAAGAGCTATATTACCTCTTAAATAATTCCCTTGTGAATTAATGATTGGATTGATTTTGCTCCTTTTTATCATTTTGTCGCTAGATCATTCATGAGCCATGCTTTCCACTCCTTCTCATAATTATAACCTCTATCATCATTATTATGATATTAATAATTTTTTATACATGTGAAATATTTTGTAAAAGATAGAATTGGTTTATATTACTGTGTATACAACTTGTATTACTGTGTATTTCCTTATTTTTCTTAATTTATATTGAAGGCCACAGACCTCTTAGCATGTTTGTCATAAATTATAGGGATGACAGTTTCACAGTGAAGACCATACTGTTGCCCTGGCCTTTGGTCTAGTGATGTCAGTTGCATACAGTTATGAAACTCTTAGTGACAGTCACAATGAAAAGGAAGAATGCAGAATGAGATGTGAATAGAGAAATCAGAAAGGAGTGGCATCTTCTGATTCTGAGGAATATCCGATAATCTATGGCTGGGACAAGAAATGGTAGTGTTTGCTATGGCTTATATTTTGCCTCTGAGCTAGCATCTGCTATAGTATTAATTTAATAATCTTTTATTTACAAATTCAATGTTATCTAATTGATTACAGGTTTTAAAAACTAAATGCAGCAGGTGAAACAGAATGCTGACCAATTCTTCTTGCTCTTCATGCCACTAAAATACCTTCTTTGCTGAACAGAAACAAACCTGTGGTAAGTACTAACTTGATTAATTCAGGTAAAGGGATCCTAACTACTAGGAACAAAGTGACAGTGGTAAATGGTTAAGTTGTTTACATCTGCAACAAATATTGTAAATTTCATTACATGGTATTGCTTGCAATACATAATTTGGTAGAAATATCAATATTTTGAAAGAAATATTTTTATTTTCTTTTTGGAAATGACCTCAAAAATGAATTAAAAATGCTTATGACTTCTGGTTTCCAATCAGGCATATACAAACCTTGGAATTTGTCTCTGTCCTAACAACAAGTCAAAAAGCTAAACAGACTGAAAATCAACACATTTATTTGGGGACCATAAGAGCAGTGGTCTGTAAGCTTCTTGGTACCAGGGATTAGATTCATTGAAGATAATTTTTCCATGGACTGGGAAGGAGGGAAATGGTTTTGGGATGATTCAAGCCTATCACACATTTTCTGCACTTTATTTCTATTATTACATCAGCTCCAACTCAGATCATCAGGCATTAGATTCCAGAATTTGGAGACCCTTGGATAAGAGAGGGGCATTCACAGGTAAAACTGCTGACCCAAGATTGGAAAGACTGGCAGGTAAATGCAAAGATTCATGGCTTAGCACAGTAGAGCTTTAGAGCTTAACCTTCTGTGGGAACAAATGTGGGGGTAAAAAAAAAAAAAAAAAAATCATTGTAATTGACTAATTGGTGGAAGCTCAGTGCTGACACTCTGAGTGTTGCAACTCCAGGGGGATGCAGTCATAGGGGTGCCTCACAATATTGTGAGGTTTACCTCCAGGAGCTAGACTAGATTCTCACAGTAAATATCCAAGAAATAGCCCTTCCTGCTTCTCTCAGAGAGAAGAGGAAAAAATAATTTTTAAAATACCACAGAGTGCTCTGTTTTTTTAACAAGGTCTGATAATAATAATCACTAACATTCATTGTTGTTTACTACATGGCAGGCACTGCTAAGTGCTTTTTGTGCATTATGTTATTTTAGAGATAAGGAAAATGAGGCTTGACTAAAGAATTAGAATAGAAATCTATGAAATTGAAAAAAGAAAATTAATACAGAAAATCAATGAAACCAAAGGCTGATTATTTGAAAAGATCAATGAAATTAATAAGCCTCTAGCTTATTAAAAAAGGGGAGAGGACACAAATTAATAATACCAGAAATAAAAGAAGAGATATTAGCACAGCTCTATGGCAATTAAAAAGTTAAATAAAGGAATATTATAAACAACTCTGTGCCCACAAATTTAATAACCTGGGTGAAATGGCCCAATTCCTTGAAATACACAAACCTCCAAAACTCACATAAGGAGAAATAGAAAGTTTGAATAGACCTGCATCTATTAAACAAATTGAATAAATAAAAAATAAACTATCCAAACAGAAAGCACTGACCCCAGATGGGTTCACTGATGAATTCTACCAAATATTTAGGAAATAAACGGATTCTCTACAATATTTTTTAGAGGATAGCAACAAAAGAAATGCTTCCTGAGGCATCTATGAGGCCAGCATTACAATAACACAAAATCAGACAACAGGTTTGCAAGAAAACTATAATCAGTATCTTTCATGAACATAACTGCAAAAATATTCCAAAAAAATTTAGCAAATTGAACCCCTAAAAGATAAAAATAATTGTGCAGCAAAACTAAGAGGATTGATTCTGGTTATATGGGCTACCAACATTTGAAAATTAAACTAATTCATCACATCAGTTGACTAAAAAAGAAATTTTATGATCATTATCAGTAGATGCAGAAAAAGTATTTGACAAAATTCAACATGCATTCCTAATAAAAACTCAGTAAAGTAGGAATAAAGAAAAACTTCCTCAACTTTACAAATACTATTTATAAAAAAACCTATATCTATCATCAGGGTTAATGGTTAGAAATAAAATGTACATATATTAAAAAGAAAGAAATGAAACTATCTATGTTAATAGATGATATGATTAGCTATAGAAAAAAGCTGAAAGAATTGACAAAAAATTACTGAGACCAATAAGCAGGTATAGCAAGGGTGCAGGAAACAAGGTTAATATACAAAAGTCAATTACTTTTATACCAGCAATAGATGAATGAAATTTGAAATTAAAAACAATACAATATACATTAGCACCCCCCAAAATAATATAAAAATCTCACAAAATATATATAAGCTCTAGTTGAGGAAAACTATAAATCTCTGATGAATGAAATCAGAGAAGATTTAAATAAATGGGGATATAGTCCATATTTATGGCATAGAAAGGAAGACTCAATATTGTCAAGATGTCTGTTCTTCCTAATTTGATATAAGGATTCAGTATAATCCCAATCAAAATTCCAGAAATTTATGTTATGGATATCAACAAATTGATCCTATTCAGAATAGCCAAAACAGTATTGAAGAAGAACAAAGTTGGAGGATTGATGCTTCCCAATTTCAGGACTTACTTTAAAGCTACACCACATCAAAGCAGTGTGGTACTGGCGAAAAAAAAAAAAAAAAAGAAGAATCAATGAAACAAAATAGAGAACTCATAAATAAACTCAATATACATATTCAACTGATCTTTGAAAAAGGAGCAAGGGAAATGCAGATGAAAGATTATCAGTTTAACTAATGATACTGGAAAACTAGATATCCACATGCAAAAGAAGTGAATCAGAACACAGACCTTGCACCCTTTACAAAATTTTCTCAAAATGGATCATGGATCTAAATGTAAAATGAAAAACAGTAAAATTCCTATAAAATAACGTAGGAGAAAACCTAGATGATAATGGGTATGCTGATCACAGACATGCTTTATGACAGAGATAATTAAGTTGGATTTCATTAAAATTAAAAACTTCTGCAAAGGACAAAATCAAGAAAATTAGAAGGCAAGCCACAGATTGGGGGAGAATAGGTGCAGAAGACACATCTAATTTAGGACTTTTATGCAAAATAAAAAAATAGTCCTTAAAACTCAACAATAGTAAAACAAATAAATCAATTAAAAATGTATAGAACAGTCTTTTGGACTCTATGGGAGAGGGAGAGGGTGGGATGATTTGGGAGAATGGCATTGAAACATGTATAATATCATATATGAAACGAATCGCCAGTCCAGGTTCGATGAATGATACTGGATGCTTGGGGCTGGTGCACTGGGACGACCCAGAGGGATGGTATGGGGAGGGAGGAGGGAGGAGGGTTCAGGATGGGAAACACATGTATACCTGTGGCGGATTCATTTCGATATATGGCAAAACCAATACAGCATTGTAAAGTTAAAAAATAAAATTAAATTAAAAAAAAAAATATGGGCCAAAGACTTTAACACTTTACCAAAGGAGTTACACAGATGGTAAATAAACATATGAAAAGATAACCCTCATTATGTTATCAAGAAAATACAAATTAAAACAACAAATAGAAAACACTACTCACCTATTAGTATGGCCAGAATCTGTCACACTGACAACACCAAATGCTGGAGAGGATTTTGAGTAACAAGAACTCTCACACATTGTTGGTGTAAATGTTAAATAGTAAGCTACTTCAGAAAAAAACATACTCTTAACCATAAGAACCAGAAATCACAGTCCTTGGTATTTACCCAAAAGAGCTGAAGTGTATGTTCACACAAAAACCTACACAAGGATGTTAATAACTGCTTTATTCCTGATTGCCAAAACTTAGAAGCAACCAAGATGTCCTAAAGGAGATGAACTGAAAAATAAATGATATATCAAGGCAATGGAATATTGTTTAACCCTAAAAATATATTTTTGGGAGTCCAAATTTGGACTCCAAATTTTGCCTTGGAGTACAGAATGAAGCAGGGCAAAGGATAATAGAGTTTTGTCAAGAGAACGCACTGGTCATAGCAAACATCCTCTTCCAACAACACAAGAAAAGACTCTACACACGGACATCACCAGATGTCAACACCAAAATCAGATTGATTATAGTCTTTGCAGCCAAAGATGGAGAAGCTCTACACAGTCAGCAAAAACAAGACAAGGAGCTGACTGTGGCTCAGATCATGAACTCCTTATTGCCAAATTCAGACCGAAATTGAAAAAAATAGGGAAAAGCACTAGACCATTCAGGTATGACTTAAATAAAATCCCTTATGATTATACAGTGGAAGTGAGAAATAGATTTATGGGACTAGATCTGATAGACAGACTGCCTGATGAAGTATGGACGGAGGTTTGTGGCATTGTACAGGAGGCAGGGATCAAGACCATCCCTATGGAAAATAAATGCAAAAAAGCAAAATGGCTGTCTGAGGAGGCCTTACAAATAGCTGTGAAAAGAAGAGAAGTGAAAAGCAAAGGAGAAAGGAATGATATAAACATTTGAATGCAAAGTTCCAAAGAATAGCAAGAAGAGATAAGAAATCCTTTCTCAGGGATCAATGCAAAAAAAATAGAGGAAAACAACAGAATGGGAAAGACTAGAGATCTATTCAAGAAAATTAGAGATACCAAGGGAATATTTCATGCAAAGATGGTGACAATAAGCAACAGAAATGGTATGGACCTAACAGAAGCAGAAGATATTAATAAGACGTGGCAAGAATATACAGAAGAACTGTACAAAAAAGATCTTCACGACCCAGATAATCATGGTGTGATCACTCACCTAGAGCCAGACATCCTGGAATGTAAAGTCAAGTTGGCCTTAATCAGTTCTAATGAGGTGGATGAAACTGGAGCCTATTATACAGAGTGAAGTAAGCCAGAAAGAAAAACACCAATACAGTATACTAATGCATATATATGGAATTTAGAAAGATGGTAACAATAACCCTGTGTACAAGACAGCAAAAGACACACTGATGTATAGAACAGTCTTATGGACTCTGTGGGAGAGGGAGAGGGTGGGAAGATTTGGGAGAATGGCATTGAAACATGTAAAATATCATGTATGAAACGAGTTGCCAGTCCAGGTTCGATGCATGATATTGGATGCTTGGGGCTGGTGCACTGGGACGACCCAGAGGGATGGTATGGGGAGGGAGGAGGGAGAAGGGTTCAGGATGGGGAACACATGTATACCTGTGGCGGATTCATTTTGATATTTGGCAAAACTAATACAATTATGTAAATTTTAAAAATAAAATAAAATTAAAAAATAAATTAAAAAAAAAAAGAATATGGCAAGGATGAAATGATGAAGAACTTGGCAAGATGTTATGCTATAGTAATTACAAGATTTTTTCTGTGCTAAGCGCAGATTATTTTCAGAAAAGGCTGAGAAGTATTGGTTTTGAATTTCAATAAAAATTAAAGAAAATGTAATTAAAGTAAAAAAAAAAATAAAAAGAAAGGATCACTAGGAACAAAGCTAATGGAGGTGATGGATTCCCAGTTGAGCTATTTCAAATTCTAAAAGATGATGCTGTGAAAGTGCTGCACTCAATATGCCAGCAAATTTGGAAAACTCAGCAGTGGCCACAGGACTGGAAAAGGTCAGTTTTCATATCAATCCCAAAGAAAGGCAATGCCAAAGAATGCTCAGACTACCACACAATTGCACTCATCTGACACGCTAGTTAAGTAATGCTCAAAATTCTCCAAGCCAGGCTTCAGCAATACATGAACCATGAATTTCCGGATGTTCAAGCTGGTTTTAGAAAAGGCAGAGGAACCAGAGATCAAATTTCCAACATCTGCTGGATCATCAAAAAACCAAGAGAGTTCCAGAAAAACATATATTTCTGCTTTATTGACTATGCCAAAGCCCTTGACTGTGTGGATCACAATAAAGTGTGGAAAATTCTGAAAGAGATGGGAATACCAGAACACCTGACCTGCCTCTTGAGAAACCTATATGCAGATCAGGAAGCAACAGCTAGAACTGGACATGGAACAACAGACTGGTTCCAAATAGGAAAAGGAGTACATCAAGGCTGTATATTGTCACCCTGCTTATTTGCTTATTTAACTTATATGCAGAGTACATCATGAGAAACGCTGGGCTGGAAAAAGCACAAGCTGGAACCAAGATTGCCAGAGAATTATCAATAACCTCAGATATGCAGATGACACCACCCTTATGGCAGAAAGTGAAGAGGAACTAAAAAGCCTCTTGTGGAAAGTGAAAGAGGAGAGTGAAAAAGTTGGTTTAAAGCTCAACATTCAGAAAACTAAGATCATGGCATCTGGTTCCATCACTTCATGGGAAATAGATGGGGAAACAGTGGAAACAATGTCAGACTTTATTTTTGGGGGCTCCAAAATCAATGCAAATGGTGACTACATCCATGAAATTAAAAGATGCTTACTCCTTGGAAGGAAAGTTATGCAACCTAGGTAGCATATTGAAAAGCAGAGACATTACTTTGCCAACAAAGGTCCGTCATAGTCAAAGCTATGGTTTTTCCAGTGATCATGTATGAATGTGAGAGTTGGACTGTGAAGAAAGGTGAGCACCGAAGAATTGATGCTTTTGAACTGTGGTGTTGGAGAAGACTCTTGAGAGTCCCCTGGACTGCAAGGAGATCCAACCAGTCCATCCTAAAGGAGATCAGTCCTGGGTGTTCATTGGAAGGACTGATGCTGAAGCTGAAACTCCAATACTTTGGCCACCTCATGTGAAGAGTTTACTCATTGGAAAGACCCTGATGCTGGGAGGGATTGGGGGCAGAAGGAGAAGGGATGACAGAGGATGAGATGGCTGGATGGCATCACCAACTCTATGGACATGAGTTTGAGTAAACTCCTGGAGTTGGTGATGGACGGGGAAACCTGGCGTGCTGTGATTCGTGGGGTCATGAAGAGTTGGACACAACTGAGTGACTGAACTGAACTGAAAAAGAAATATTCAAGCCATGAAAATATTTGAAATCAGAAAGGCATATTACTAAATTAAAGAAACCAGTCAGAGAAGGTTATGTTCTGCATAGTTCCACCTATTGACATTCTGGATAAGGCAAAACTATGGAGACAGTAAAATGATCAATGATTGCCAAAGGAAGGCTTTTTCATGGAGTGAAACTATGATACTATAATAATAGTATGAGTGATGAAATTTATTATATCATAATAATGGATACAAGTCATTATACATTTGTACAGATCCGTAGAATGTAGAACACCATGAGTGTACCCTAAAGAAAGCTATGAACATTTGGTAATTATGATATGTTGATTCAGGTTTTCTTTTGGAAAAAAATATGCCATTTTTTGAGTGATACTGATAATGAGGGAATCTACGCAAGTGTAGAAACAGATGTTATATGGAAAATCTCTTTACTCCCTCTTAATTTTTTGTAAACCTTAAACTGCTTAAAAAAATAGTTTAAATAAAAAGACATATACCATTAAGATTGTAAGATTATTAGAATTCTAAAATATAGAAAAGCATTTGATAATGGTGATCAAATTTCAGGTAAATGATCATTTAATACAGCATCAAAATGTGTGTTTTAATTAAATTGGTATTGGAGATATGATCTTAGGATCATCAGAGAGTAACCTGTTAAAGAAGTTAGATTCTAAATCTTGACTCCAGAGATGCTGTATTGATGGATTTTGGATGTTTTATCTAAAATCCTGTGATGGATTTTAGCGAGTTTGTATTTTATATAGATAACTCAGATGTTGTTTTTGTTTGTCATTGTTTATTTGCTAAGTCATGTCCAACTCTGTAATATACTTATAAACAATTTTTTAGACAAATTTATCAAGAGATATAAAATTCCAGCTGAACTGGTGGATATTAGAGTCTTATGGGTTTTAACTTATTATTGGGGACAACCCTGAAAATCCACATAGGGACTTTGAGAATCCTGCTGCTGCTGCTGCTGCTAAGTCACTTCAGTGGTGTCCGACCCTTAGCGATCCCATGGATTGCAGCCCACCAGACTCCTCCGCCCATGGGATTTTCCAGGCAAGAGTACTGGAGTGGGTTGCCATTGCCTTCTCTGTTGAGAATCTTACCAATGTCATTTAACCACAGGTCATCATAAACTAATACCGTTAACTACTATTGAATATAACCAAGTTTGTGTCCTCTTTATGACTGCACTGAGAGAAACTTGGATAATATTCACTAATTCCTTTAAAGTAGTTCTTATTTATAAAAACTATATATATATATACACATATATATATGTGTGTGTATATATATATATCTATATATATATCATACATGTAGACATCTATCCCATTGTTTTCCCTAGTCAAACTGTGGTTGACGGAGAATTTCTCTACAATTCATTTTATACAGACATCCATTTATGGTAGGGGATCACCTTTCTTAGATGAAAGAGCTTCCTGGTGGAGTCTAGAGAGAGTTAAAGGACACATTTTGCTTTTCTTCCATCATCCGCACACAATTACTAACCCTAACCATAAGACTCTTTATCACACTATTAATGCTTATTATCTTTAGGTCCAAGAATAAGAATGGTAGTAGTCTATGTGTATTTTTTGACCATTACATTTCCTAAGAAGCAAACATGAGTAGCCTTTGGGTCTGTCTCTGGGTGTTTATGTTTCATTTCATTCTCACAAAAAGTATGAAATTTCCTAAGAAATCAGTCTTGGGTTTGTCAAACACTCAAACAAAAGGATATCATATTTATCCATAAATAAATGAAAACATAAATACAAATAAATGTATATATATTCATGTTTATATTTAGAACATACTAAGCACAGCAGACATGTTGCTAAGTCATGGATAAGATACAATTATGGACAAATACTGTCATAAGGAAAAATTCATAATATCGTATGTATCAAATAGAGAGTAATAAGGGTCAAATGAGGTGGAAAAGTTACTTGACATTTCAGAGTGCAATAAAGAGCATATCTACTTGGTGAGGATTGGTTAAGGGTATATCTGAAGAAGATAAATGAGGAGTTTATTCATAGAGATGACAAGTGATTACTTTAATCCAAAAGAACAATAAACAAAGACAGTAAATCTAGAAAATATCTAAGGTATTTACAGAGGCAAGCAAATCACTTTATATGATGAGTGATAGAGAAAATATGTTTTGGGCTCTTGAGGTAAATATAATGCCAGACAATGGACACAACCAACAATTTCCTAGATGTCCAATAAATGCTGGTTTCTTGCTGATCATAAATAAGACATATTATAACCCTTACCAATTACATAGAGCAGAGTCAGGATTTCCTCTCAAAATGTGGGAAAGATAGACTTAAGAAAAAAAAAAAAAAAAAGGCAAGTTGAATTGGGACATCTGGGAAACTGGCCTGAATATCAGGAATTTGACTATGTTTATATTCTGTACCTCTCAATTCTGATATATATTTGCGGTTGCTGTTCAGTCACTAAGTCACGTGTGACTCTTTGCAACCCCATGTACTGCAGCACACCAAACTTCCCTGTCCTTAACTATCTCCCTGAGTTTGCTCAAACTCATGTCCATTGAGTTGGTGATGACATCCAACCATTTCAATCTCTGCCATCCCCTTTTCCTCCTGCCTTCAATCTTTACCAACATCAGAATCTTTTCCAGTGAGTTGTCTCTTTGTATCAGGTAGGAAAAATACTAGAGCTTCAGCTTCAGCATCAGTCCTTCCAATGAATATTCAGGGTTAATTTCCTTTAGGATTGGAGGGTTTGATCTCCTTGCTCTCTAAGCAACTCTCAAGAATCTTCTCCAGCACCACAATTTGAAAGCATTAATTCTTCAACACTCAGCCATCTTTATGGTCCAACTCTCACATCGGTATATGATGACTGGAAAAACCATAGCTTTGACTAGAGGGACTTTTGTCAGCAAAATGGTCTCTGCTTTTCAATATGCTGTCTAGGTTTGTCATAGCTTTTCTTTCAAAGAGCAAGCGTCTTTTTATTTCATGGTTGCAGTCACCATCCACAGTGACTTTGGAGCTCAAGAAAATAAAATCTGCCACCATTTCCATCTTTACCTTATCTATTTGCCATGAGGGGATGGGACTGGATGCCATGATCTTTGTTTTTTGAATGCTGAGTTTTAAACCAGTTTATTCACTTTCCTTTTTCACCTTCATCAAGGGAATCTTTTGTTCCTTTTTGGTTTCTGCCATTAAGATAGTATCATCTGCATATCGGAAGCTATTGATATTTCTCCCTGCAGTCTTGATTCCAGCTTGTGAGTCATCCAGCCCAGTGTTTTGCACGATGTACTCTGCATAGAAGTTAAATAAGTAGGGTGACAATATACAGCCTTAATATACTCCTTTCCCAATTTTTAGCCAGTTCATTGCTTCATGTGCAGTTGCTTGTTTCATGCTATTACTTCTTGACCCGCATACAGATTTCTCAGGAAGCATGTAAGGTGGTCTGGTATTCCCATCTGTTTAAGAATTTTCCAGTTTGCTGTGATCCACACAACCAAAGTCTTTCACAAAGTCAATGAAGCAGAAGTAGATGTTGTTCTGGAATTATTTTGCTTTTTTTTATGATTCAATGGATGTTGGCAACTTAATCTCTGGTTCCTCTGCCTTTTCTAAATCCTGCTTGTACATCTGGAAGCTCTTGGTTCATGTACTGTTGAAGCCTAGCTTGGAGGATTTGAGCATTACCTTGCTTGAATGTGAAACGAGTGCAATTGTGTGGTAGTTTGAACGTTCTTTAACATTGTCCTTCTTTGGAATTTGAAATGAAAACCAATCTATTCCAGTCCTGTGGCCACTGCTATATTTTCCAAATTTGCTGGCATACTGAGTATAGCTCTTTAGCACCAACATCTTTTAGAATTTGAAATAGCTCAATTGGAATTGCATCACCTCCACTAGCTTTGATCTTAGTGATGCTTCCTAAAGGTCCACTTGACTTCACACACCAGATGTCAGGCTCTAGGTGAGTGATCATACCATTGTGGTTATCTGGGTCATTAAAACCTTTTTGTACAGTTCTTGTATTCTTGCTAACTTTTCTTCATCGCTTCTGCTTCCATTAGGTGCTTGCTGTTTCTGTCTTTTATTGTACCCATCTTTGCATGAAATGTTCCTTTGGTATCTCTATTCGTGAAGAAATCTCTAGACTTTCCCATTCTCTTGTTTTCCTGTATTTCTTTGCATAATTGTTCACTTAATGCTTTCTTATCTCTCCTTCCTATTTTTTGGAACTCTGCATTCATTTGGGTATATATATTATGGGATATCATGTGGATGTATAATATCTAAGGTTGATAAGTTGTGATTGGTTCAGATGAGATGGTCTGTGATTATAGTTAGAATGACTTGTCTGGAATGTAACAGAAACTATCTTGATTATAGAAGCTTATATATGTTTGTATATGGTATGTATATATATGTATGTGTAATATATATGTACATGTATGTAGATGGAAGCATATGTTATATATGTGCATGCATATGCATCTGTATGTTATATATGTATGTATATGTTCCTCAGTTGCCTCTACATTATTGCCCACCACTATGATTTCTGATGAACTCAGGATGCTTCACATTTCTTGGGCAACTTGCTGATTCCTCTGGCTCTGAGTCATCTGAACTGACTAATTTCTATATATTTTAAATAATAAACCTATTTCATGTCACCTTGAACTTTGTGTCTCATATTTCCTTAAATGTGTAGTTTCAATTAATACTTATCAATAGTACAGTTGAGCAGGAGATCTATTTTCTGAATAAATTTATTTGAAATAGCAGTTCCTCTAAAAATGACCTACTGTGCACATGTAAGTATTTCCCTGGCAATCCTCATGTAGTGCAGACCGGTACTTGAAGATGCCAGAGGCTAGGATAAACAGGAAGGCTTTCTGTTTGTAGGAGTGTCAGTGTGGCACTTAGTCAGCAAAACTTCTGGACTCTGGTAAAAAGAATAGGACAGTATGTAACTCAAGGAGAGATTAAGATTGGACTAAAAATTACACTTTGAAACACTGAAGTTTCTCATCACTCTATCACCCTTGCTTACTGTCAAGAGAAATTTCAAATTTTCCTTCATTCTGGTTCCCTAGAGATAATCAAACTCATGGAAGGAGTAATTACTGTGTCTTGGTTGATTCTGAGAAATAACACTGTCACAATCTATAATGAGACCATATGCTAAGGATTAGTTTTTCCACCTACAGCTCAAAAATAATCTTTTTATTTTAGGAACTGAAAAGTAGGATAGGAAATGAAAAGTATTCTGACAGAAAGGAGCCTCTTGATGAAGCCTGAATAGAGAATATCATGGACAAAGTACCTTTTCCAATTATAGTCTCTCTTCAAGTATGCTTTAGGTTAGCATAACTACTAGAAGAATGTGATTGCTGTAATAACAAAGATCTGAGTCCCAGGAGATAGCATTGTGTTGTGGAAAAGATACTAGTAGTCAGGTTTCCCTGCGTCTAAATATAGAAAAATTGTTGTCAATTTTGATTCCAAGGGAGGAACAAACAATGATGGAATTTAAATATGAGATATATGAGAGATGAGATGCCCCAGGTGGTGATGCTATATTGTGGAGAAAGAGAATAGAAACATAAGAGTGTATGTGTGTGTGTGTGTGTGTGTGTGTGCGCGCGCGCATGAGTGTGTGTTAGTTGCTCGATCATGTCTGCCTCTTTGCAACCCCCTGGACCATAGCCAGGTTCCTCTATCCATGAAATTCTTCAGGCAAGAATACCTGGAGTGGGTAGCCATTCCCTTCTCCAGGGGATCTTCCCAACCAAGGATCAAACCCAGGTCTCCTGCATTGCAGGCAGACTCCTTTACACATCTGAGCCACCAGGGAAGTCCAACCTAAGATGAATAGGCAACTATTAGCCCATTGTGCTCAATAGATAATCTACTGTGTTGACAGAAGATGCACTGTATGATCAACATGATCAGTCTTTAGGTGTTGATGCTTGCATCCAAAACTGATAGCTATACCCCTAAAAGCAAGAAGAATGGGCTCGTAAGTGCTTGCTGAATATTTTTTGAATGAATCTATCAATGTATGGAGCCATTAGCCACATTTGGGATATCTGTTATTTGCAGGAAAAAAATTTCAGTTGACACAAAAGGAGGAAAATTTTTGATGCTAAATTTACTCATGTTTCTATAGTTTATACCCTCCATGTGTTCCTTAACAACACTCTGAGACTTGGGTCAATCATTTGCAAGGCTTCTGTGGCATCATGAACCAGGAAAGTCTTCAAACATATTTAGGTTCAATTTCCTTCATCTACTATTTAACAAAGGAATACATATGAATATCTCTCAAAAATTTTCTTGTTCTGACCTTCTACAATTGCTCCCAAATGGTAACAAATGGTTTAAGTCATGGCCCTGCTTGAATTTGACTTATTTTCAGAAATTTTTAAGGCCTAAACAACCTGTGCATGCCACTTGTGTGTCACTTGAGTTGTTCTCTATTGATTGAAGTCACAGTGGGATACCCATTTGCTGCTATTCCATTCATTTTTGAATTTATACTAAAAACAAACAAAAAAAAAAAACAAAAAACTTTTGATATTGGGGACAAGGAAACAGCCTACTCTTTAATATTGACTGCCAAGTCGCTTCAGTCGTGTCCGACTCTGTGCAACCCCATGGACTGCAGCCTACCAGGCTTCTCCGTCCATGGGATTCTCCAGGCAAGAACACTGGAGTGGGTTGCCATTTCCTTCTCCAATGCATGAAAGTGGAAAGTGAAAGTGAAGTCACTCAGTCGTGTCTGACTCTTAGGGACCCGATGGACTGCAGCCTACCAGTCTCCTCCATCCATGGGATTTTCCAGGCAAGAGTACTGGAGTGGGTTGCCATTGCCTTCTCCCTTAATATTGACTAGGTCTGTCAAATATAGTTGTACAGTATTTACCCTGCACAAAAGTGGTTGGGCTAGGGGACTTAGGGGACAGAATGTCAACCACCATCTGTTTGCCAATCCATATATTCTGTTGTGAAATCTTTTACCAAAAGAGCAACTTTTTATAATTTGTGCAAAGTTGAGATTGATTTATCTGTACTTACATGAATGACTGGATTAGAGTGACTAATAAGCTATGCTCTCTATATTAAGTGGAATTTTTGAATCATATTTTCCAACTGCACCTCTATTAAAACCACTTCTATTTGGTTGTTGGTCTGTACTGGTCAGGGGAGATCCCCTGGAGAAGGAGACGGCAACCCACTCTAGTGTTCTTTCCTGAAAAATCCCATAGACATAGGAGCCTTGCAGGACTAAAGTCCATGGTATGACAAAAGAGATGAACATGACTGAGCAACTAAACTCAAACAACAACAAAACAGCTGTCACTGAAAAGACTTCTCAGTTGGTGCTGGCAGAAAAACAGATGGTTCTGTTAATATAAATAATTAACTATAGACATGTTCATTGAACTGATTTAATTTTATATGTCTTTAATGGAGTTTTCTATGTTTATGTTTGTATGATGTGTGTTTTCAGTATGTATGTGTTGCAAACTATAATAAGAGTGTTCCCAATCATTATTGATAAAGCTCAACATTCAGAAAACTAAAATCATAGCATCTGGTCCCATTGCTTTGTGGCAAATAGATGGGGCAACAGTGGAAACAGTGGCTGAGTATAATTTTTGCGGGCTCCAAAATCACTGTAGATGGTGACTGAAGCCATGAAATTAAAAGATGTTTACTCCTTGGAAGGAATGTTATGACCAACCTAGACAGCATTTTAAAGAGGCATTACTTTACCAACGAAGGTCCATCTTGTCAAGGCTATGGCTTTTCCAGTGGTCGTGTATGGATGTGAGAGAGGGACCATAAAGAAAGCTGAGTGCCGAAGAATTGATGCTTTTGAACTGTAGTGTTGGAGAAGACTCTTGAGAGTCCCTTGGACTGCAAGGAGATCCAACCAGTGCCTCCTAAAGGAGATCAGTTCTGAATATTCATTGGAAGGACTAATGTTGAAGCTGAAACTTGAATACTTTGGCCACGTGATGCAAAGAGTTGACTCATTAGAAAAGACCCTGATGCTGGGAAAGATTGAAGGCAGGAGGAGAAAGGGACAACAGAAGATGAGATGATTGGATGGTATCACTGACTCCATGGAGATGAGTTTTAGTAAGCTCTGGGAGTTGGTGATGGACAGAAAGGCCTGGCATGATATGGTCCATGGGGTCACAAAGAGTCAGACACGACTGAGTGACTGAACTAAACTGAACTGATGTGGAGAGGATAGTATTGAGGGGGAGTGAGATCTGTTTTCTTATTCCACCAGATCAGCCACCTAATTTCATCCCTGGATAAGTGAAGATTACCAAGATTTCTGTGTACTTCCCATATATTACTTCATTCTCCTGGTTTTGAGAAAATAAATACTTGCTAAGTGCTTAACAACTCGTTTAGAAGATAAATTACGTAAGGTGTATGTAACATGACCGGCTCACAGGAAACTTTCAATACACAGTAAATTGAATTATAGAAGTAAAAGAAATAGCTATAAAAGCCATCAATTTGTGTTGCAGCTCAATCTCACATTTTGTAGAAAGTGAAATTTGGCTAAGAGTGGTGACGTAATGTGTCTGCAATCACACTGATGCTAGTGGCACACAAAATACATTTTAACTACACTGGACTTTCAGGACTTCTCCTGAGTCAGTCTCAAACAGTAGATAAGATCATGAACTCTGGATTCCAAATGCAGCTCTGAATCTTGGCTTCACCGTATACTTACCTGGGTTACACTGAACAACTAAGTTAAATTCTCTATGTCTCTGCATTATCTCCTGTAAATTAGAAAAAATAATAGCATTTATTTCCTTTTGTGTGAATTCAGTGAGTTAAAGTGCTTAGATCAAGAACTATACTAGGAAATCAACCCTGAATATTCATTGAAAGGACTGATGCTGAAGCTGAAGCTCCAATATTTTGGCCACCTGATGTCCATTGAGTTGGTGATGCCATCCAACAATCTCAGGCTCTGTTGTCCCCTTCTCCTCCCACCCTCAATCTTTCCCAGCACCAGGGTCTTTTCCAATGAGTCAGTTCCTCGCATCAGGTGGCCAAAGTATTTGAGTTTCAGCTCCAGCAGCAGTCCTTCTAATGAATATTCAGGGTTGATTTCCTTTAGGATGGACTGGTTGGACCTCCTTGCAGTCCAAGGGACTCTCAAGAGTCTTCTCCAACACCACAGTTCAAAGTAATGTCTCTGCTTTTTAACATGCTGCCCAGGTTGTTCCTAACTTTCCTTCCAAGGAGTAAGCGTCTTTTAATTTCATGGCTGCAATCACCATCTGCAGTGATTTTGAAGCTCCGAAAAATAAAGTCTGTCACTGTTTCCATTGTTTCCCCACCTATTTGTTATGAAGTGACAGGACCAGATGTATGATCTTAGTTTTCTGAATGTTGAGTTTTAAGCCAACTTTTTCACTGTCCTCTTTCACTTTCATCAAGAGGCTTTTTAGTTCCTCTTCACTTTCTGCCATAAGGGTGGTGTCATCTGCATATCTGAGGTTATTGATCTTTCTCCTGGCAATCTTGATTCCAGCTTGTGCTTCATCCAGTCCAGCATTTCTCATGATGTGCTCTGCATATAAGTTAAATAAGCAGGGTGACAATATACAGCCTTGATGTACTCCTTTTCAACTGTGGAACCAGTCTGTTGTTCCATGTCCAGTTCTAACTGTTGCTTCTTGATCTGCATACAGATTTCTCAAGAGGCAGGTCAGGTGGCCTGGTATTTCCATCTGTTGAAGAAATTTCCACAGTTTGCTGTGATCCACACAGTCAAAGGCTTTGGCATAGTTAATAAAGCAGAAGTACATTTTTTCTGGAACTCTTGCTTTTTTGATGATCCAATGGATGTTGGCAATTTGATCTCTGGTTCCTCTGCCTTTTTTAAATCCAGCTTTAGCATCTGGAAGTTCATGGTTCACATACTGTTGAAGCCTGGCTTGGAGAATTTTGAGCCTTACTTTGCTAGTGTGTGAGATGAGTGCACATGAGTTATAAACCATCAGTAGAATATTTCTAATGGTGTCCATATGAATCTTGCTGAAAAGATAAGGGTTTTCTAAGTTTTTAGCCTTTAGCACACCACTGCTTCTTGACTCTGTGACTGTAACCATCCTCAGGGGATCAGTTGCAAGGGGAAAAGAAAGAAAGAGAAAGGGAGAAAATGGATAACTCACCAATATATATGTTGCTTTGTCTTATTTTTCCCCTCCAAATTTCATTTTCTTTCTTTCTTTTTTTTTTTTTTTTTTTGGTACTTTTCAGAGTCCTCAGGTAGTTGCTTTATATACTCTGTCTAGAGATTTTAGCTGTAATCAGTAGCTTTGAACTGTTGTAATCAACAGGTTTGAAGTGTGTTTACTCCATGTAGAATCAAACCAAGATACCTTGTGGGGGACTCTTCTGACATTTAAGCAGCAGATATTTTCAATAGCTCAATGGCTTGAGGAAAAGATTATGAAATAATAATAACAATTGTCAACTTAAAAAATGCAGAACATAAGAGTTGTGAGTTAAGTTGCATTTGAGGTAAAATGAGGACTGCAGTCTGGGAGACAGCAGCTCAGATAATTCTGAAAAACTGCTCCAAAGAAGCTGAGGGAAGGTCAATATATATGTGGTTTTGGTGAAGGAAGAATATGTGCAGTCAAGCACATATTTTTCCAGAAGGTTTCTACTAGTCTTGTGAGGCTGTTGTTAGTCATGACGAACACTCATCACCATGAAGGATTTTAATGCTTTTCCAGATATGAGGAGATACAAGAATTGGGCTCATAAAATCGGGTCTTGAAAATAACTGTCTAAAGACTTTCCTTGCCAGTTTTACTCAGAGTGCAGTGTCTTAATTCTGCTCTTCACCCTGAACTCTTTTCAGGAAGTGTAGAAGGTCAGCAGGTGGAGCAGCACGTGATTTAATTCTTGTTGAGGTAGATATGCCAATTTGTAGTTGACACATAATAATGATAATTAGCATATTGAAGTACCGGGGTACAGCCCCAGCAGGATCCAGGGGTACCCTCAGGAGAGACGGTGTCAGCTAGAGAGAAAGAAAAGGAGAGAGAGAGAGAGAGAGAAAGTAAAAATGACATGGGGAGACAAAGCTTCAGTGAGTGAGGCCCATAACTTTATTTTCAAAAGGAACTTTTATACCTTGACTTGTACATAGAGGGAAATGAAAGATGCAAAGTCATGCAGAGTCAGTCCAAACATTACATCAGTTTTGTCTTTATCAAAACCAGGATTTTTTCTGCATACCTTTTCCACAAACAATGTTGTGTACATTATCGTCTGCCCTTGGAGGCCTGTGGACATTTTATGACCCTTTTTTGATAAAGGCTGCTCAACCAGAAAACTTATTTTCCCTTAAAGTGTTTTTTCTTTATATTTCTAATCTATGTCAGCCAGAAAGTGCTAAACAGAGTTACATTCTCATGGAGCAAAGGTGCAGTGGGTCACAACAAAGAAAGAACCAATTAGCTCAAAGGTCTGATGTGGTTAATTCCAAGGCTACTACTTGTTTTTCTTACATTCCAACTATGTTAACCAATGCACTCCCAGGTGCACAATGGATAAGGGATATGGGAATTTGGCAGCAAGCATTGGCTCAACAATGAAGCCCTTTACCAGTACTATTTTAATAATTTTTCACCCCTTAAAGGACTCTATGCTCATTAGAACTTTTAGAATGTTTTGGCTTCCCGTGCCTTTCAAGGTTGGGGAGTTGTGAACAATCATGTGTGTTAATTGCAAGAGTATGGATAAACCTGTCAAGCAAGCTAAAATGCCAACAGAAGGGTTAAAATAGAAATATTCCTTTCATGCCCAGGAGACTTATCAACTCAGAGCCCTAAGTTGATTTTCTCCAGAGAAAGGTGGTCGGGGATAGCCCCCTGTTAATGTCAGAAGAGTTGGTGAAAGGCACAAAATAGTAAGACAGATTCTGGTTTTGGGGTAGATGCTCCAGCAGGTCCAGGGGGTCCCTAGAGTCCTGATCTGCCTTGCTCGTAAGATCTCTTCCACATGACCTTGTCACGGGTGGGATCTCCCATGCTGGCTCCTGGCATTGAGGCTTTACCATATATCAGCTACATTTTCCTTTATTGTATTTTATTTTCATGCAATCTAATAAAAAACCATATTGTGCCTATTTCACAGCAAAAGAATCAGACAAAGACTCAAAAAACTTAAGCAATGTATCCAAGAACACATTCAGTTCAGCTCAGTTCAGTAGCTCAGTCGTGTCTGACTCTTTGTGACCCCATGAATCACAGCATGCCAGGCCTCCCTGTCCATCACCAACTCCTGGAGTTTACTCAGACTCACATCCATCAAGTGAGTCTGAGTGATGCCATCCACTCATTTCATCCTCTGTCATCCCCTTCTCCTCCTGCCCCCAATCCCTCCCAGCATCAGAGTCTTTTCCAATGAGTCAACTCTTCGCATGAGGTGGCCAAAGTACTGGAGTTTCAGCTTTAGCAGCATTCCTTCCAAAGAAATCCCAGGGCTGATCTCCTTCAGAATGGACTGGTTGGATCTCCTTGCAGTCCAAGGGACTCTCAAGAGTCTTCTCCAACACCACAGTTCAAAAGCATCAGTTCTTTGGCACTCAGATTTCTTCACAGTCCAACTCTCATATCCATACATGACCACTGGAAAAACCATAGCCTTGAGCAGACGGACCTTTGTTGGCAAAGTAAAGAACACATTAAGAAGTATTAATAGAAATGTGATTGAACCACAGGCCTGTAACCTGTAGGACCTATTTACCCTCTACATTACCTATAGTCAACTTCTTGTTCTGCTTTGCAGTCTCTTCTAAAGCAGCTCAAGAAAGAGAATGTGGGCTAGGGAAAATCTGTATTTTAATTTTGGCTGTGTGCTTTGGACAAAGTGTTATGTTTTCTAAGTTCTACTCCTCTATAAATTGGAGATAAACTCCTTTATGTATATTTTTCAATGAAAACCAGAGAGCAAACATGTAAAGAACCTTTCTCAATTCATGGAAAAATGGCCAGAACACAATAAGCTCTAAGTACTACTACTTTTATTTTAAAAATGTAAATATAAATTCTAGTATACAAAGATTCCCTGCATGCTAAGTCACTTCAGTTGTGTCCAAATCTTTGTAACCCTATGGACCATAGCCCATCAGGCATATCTGTCAATGGGATTTTTCAGGCTTGAATACTGGAGTGGTTTGCCATGCCCTCCTCCAGGGGATCTTCCCAACCCAGTATGTAAATATTGTCACTGATGTTTATGGTGAGTAAGTTAATTTTTAAAATTTTGTGATTTAGCCAATATTTACCCTGAGAAAAGATGAAAATTGGCTTTAGATATCAAAGGTACTATTTTAAAATCACATATCATTTTAATGTTAATATATAATTATTGAAAATTTATAGTATCATCTCATCATTTTTTTGGTATAAAAATAGATTTAGGAATGGTGTTTTGGAAACTGAAGAGAAAATAAAAGATAAGGACTGTGATATTAAATATGCTAATAAATAATGTAATATGTAGGCGTTTGCAAACTGATTTTGCCATTTCTCCCACTAGAACTTTCCTGTTTCCCACTAGAACTTTGCTGTGAATGTAAATGCATGTTCAGAAATTTACTAATTTAACATTTTAGCAAAGTGAGTGGCAAAAACAAAACCAGGTCCCTCTAGTCAGAAAAATGAAAGGCAAAGGAAGAAAGCATTCTAGCTAAATTCAGAATCAGAGATAAAACTTTAGGTAATGCTAAGCTAGGCCTGAGCTGCAAGGGAATTGTATCTTGACCTTTACAAAGATCTGGAAAGGTCAAGTGATCTGGAAGCTAGATCAGTCTCCTGTGACAGAAATTTCCTGAGGCTTGTCTAGACTTGACCTTACTTACTTAAGTAATGATGTTTATATACTGACAAATATTTTGATCAGTAAAACTAGCACACTCAAATAAGTACAGTTATCTTTTTAAAGATTTCTTTGCTAGCCTAAAGAACCTACTTTTTCCTCAAAATAATTTTATTTTGAGAAACATATTATACTGATTCATAATCAAAGAGAAGTCAGCAAATGGCCCACATTGACTAATTCAAAAATAAAAAAGGAATAATGCCTGGGGAGTTGCTGATATGAGAGAAAACAGGATGTGTTAACTTGAATCACAATAGCAATTTATTATTTATTCAATTTTCTTTCAACATATTTATTGAGTGCCCAGAAGGCATGACTAGACCCTGCAAATACAAAGATGAGCAATGGAGACCTCGACTAGCTCTCATGGAGAACAGAGTTAAATGAGGTAAACAACAACATAATTATGGAAAGAAATATGATATTTTAACTTTATAAGAAAAGTCCGAGTGTTTCATGGGAGCATTAGTAGTAAAAATACTTAGTCTGAGAGGTGAGACAGAACTTTCCCGAGAAAGTGATGATTGGGCTAAAATTAAAATCAAATGGAAATTTAGTTATATGAAGGGGAACAGGATAGGCAAAGGGAGAAACGTTCCAGATATTTCAATGTGGATTCTATTCAGTAACAGATGGCACATTCAAAAGAAGTTGACTGAAAATAATTTAAGGCAAGGGTTAAAAGAATCCACAAGGTAATGATGAAGCACAAAGGAAGGAGAATAAACATAAAATCCTTGCATGTTTTGTTCTGACATGGCAAGGTGAAGGTGTCATCCATAACCAGTGTATCTGGAGCCATGGGAAAAGTCCAGGAATGAAGTTATAATTGGTTATTGAACAGGATTATAAGTGATTGAACAGGATCAGAAGAAAACCTGTGACATGGCAGAGAGGAAAGGGAGAGGATCTCCGTACATCTCTACAATATCCTGCTAGTGAGTACAGGTGGGGTGAAGGAAGGATAACCAGAACATTTGTCAAATGGAATAACTCGTTCAGAGGGAGACAAGAATGAAAGAACACAGAATACATTCCATTTGATTTGGGGGTTCATAAAGCATGCTAAAATGCCTACTTTTTCTCTGTCAGGGATTCTGGAAAGTTTAGGAAGCAGAATATGAAGTGTATACCTTGAAGAAGGATGTGGACCTTTTTTTTTTTTTTTTTTATGAGGTATTTCTGTATTTAAAGAGTCGATACAGATATTAAATAAGCTTTAGAAAGGAAATGAGAGAAAAGGCTCTGTGAAAATTTAGAGAAGCTGAGATTTTAGATTCAATGATTTTATAATGATTTTTCAATGTTTGTTCATTTTATTAAAGCAAAAATATTATTCTAACTATAAAGTTATTCATGATATGTGTTAAAGATGGTGAGGCAAACTTTATTTGGGGAGACTATTAGACTAAGCTTAGGGAACCATTGGGATGAACCACTGCAAGGAGATAAAATCCGTCAATCCTAAAGGAAATCAGTCCTGAATATTCATTGGAAAGACTGATGCTGAAGCTGAAACACCAATACTTTGGCCACCTGAAGCACAGAACTGACTTATTGGAAAAGACCCTGATGCTGGGAAAGATTGAAGGGAGAAGGAGAAGGGGATGACAGAAGATGAGATGGTTGGATGGTATCTCTGATTTGATGGACATGAGTTTGAGTAAGCTCCAGAAGTTGGTGATGGACAGAGAAGCCTGGCATTCTACAGTCCATGGGGTTGCAAAGAGTTAGACATGACTGAGTGACTGAACTGAACTGAATTGGGTTGGATTTTGCAGAGAGGGCAACAGACTGGGTTCAACTGCAAATACAACAAGAAAAAGTGGGATTTATATTCAAAGAACAGGATGGAGATCAGTAATAAGAAATTTTTTTAGAAGAAGTATTAGTGGTAAGGATGGGGTGGGGGGTTTCTGGCTAATAAGATTTTTGTTAAAGACAGGCTAGGACATTAATCCTAGTGGGTGGTTAAAGATGATACCCAATCAGATATCAAGGGTGATTAGTTATCAATGATGGAGAGTTCTGGCTAATTTGATTTAGCAGGATTTTTGCTAAAATTGAACAGACCATACGAGACATACACAAAAGCCGAAGAGTAGGGCCTTTGAGAAGATATTACAGATGAGTCTGAGTAGAATTTGATCAAGAAGAGAATCTTAGTCATAACTGTAAAGCTATTTCTTAAATTACATAGCACTGTAAGACTTAAAAGAGGATTAAAATAGATCATGGCTTATGCTTGCTTCTGAGAGTGATCAAGGGGTGAAGTTAACTAGGGAACCCATTATGAATCAAGGGAGTAAAACACCCAAACCTTCATTTAGTAGAGATGAAAGAAGTAACTAGTCCAAATCTCAGGAGGTTATAGATAATCATCACGAAGAGGATGTGTAAGGAACAAACTCAAAATGTAGTGGAATCAGATTTCTACTAAGAGGCTGTGATGCTTGATTCTCTCATCCTAAAACAGTAATTCATTCTCCAGTCAGAAGATGCGCTGCATATAAGTAGGTCTCATGTCCATGCTTTATGACTAGGGGCAGTTTTACTGACCTCAGTGTCCAGAAATGAGGACCAGAAATAACATTGTCTGCAGGCACTGTACTGTCATATTTATGATATAAATAGCAAAAGCTTGTTCATGATTCATTATTTGTGAGTGCATCACTACTTTTTTCACTGACATTGAACAGAAAGAAAACCATGATTGATGAGCAAGAGAGAACATTGACGAAAAAAGATAAAATGTCATAAGGTCAGTTCAGAAGTAACTGAGCAGCTGGCACAGAATTTTTAAACAGTCTTTATTGTGATAAGGGATTGCATTTAATATGAGTGTTTTTTTCTTAAAATTGTGGATATGGAATTCACTAAAAATAATTGTATATATATGAACAAAATGCTATTTTTATAAGCACACAGTATCTTAATATCTATTATGAGGCTGGGTTCCCACTGAAAATATTTTCAATTTATAGAGTAATAATATACTTATCCATTGGTCTTACTTAAAAAGCTACATTGAATGGAGATATAGAAAAGCACTGACCTCTGGATATGATGGAACAGGAAATGTATATAGGGAATGAAATAGATGTATGAAATGTAGATAAAAGTTACCCTTTAAAGAGAAATTCAAGTACCATTGCTCTCTAAATTTGCTGAACTGTACATAGTGGCAAACATACAATCTAGTCTATGAAATATGAACATTTCAAAAAGTTCTTTGGTTTAAACTTATAAAAGGACACACTAGAGCTTACAGAGAGAAAAGCAAAGGAACATCTGAGAACTCACAACTGGTTTGCTCTCAGGATTCCTAGAAGATTATGTTTGTTACATATATAAAACTGCTAAGATTTAATATAAATAGGATAAAACTTGTGTTCTAAAAGAATGGCAATCATATAATTAATTTCAGGGTTTCTTTTTTCATTTAGGTTAAACAAAATTGTTTAACTTTGCTTTAAAAAAAATAGGAAACTGACCCAGATAATCTTCATAGTAGATATGAAATTTTTTGTAAGTGAGAGAATAATCCAGGAGTCAAGCTGATAATATCCTTTGATTGTTTGTCTGGCTCTTTGCAACTTCATGAATGGCAGCCCACCAGGCTTCCCTGTCCTTCACTGTCTCCTGGGATTTGCTCAAACTCATGTCCATTGAGTCAATGATGCCATCCAACCATTTTACCCTCTGTTGCCCCCTTCTCTTCTGGCCCTCAATCTTTCCTTGCATCAAGGTCTTTTCTGATGGGTCGACTCTTCACATCAGGTGGCCAAAATATTGGAGTTTCAGCTTCAACATCAGTCCTTCCAATGGTTAGAGAATGCTAAAATGAAATCACTATTGTGTTTTATAAAGAGAGACAAATGAAACTAATTTCAAGGCTCAAATTGAAACTAGTCCAAATTTTAATTTGAAAATTGGAGTAGCAAGGAAGGATTTTTCTTGGCCTGGGTTAGAATGTGATCATACTTACATACCTTAAGTTTTTATGTGTTTGTTTGTTTTAATTTATTCATGGAGATCAGTCTGGGAAGTTTGATGGCTTGATTGTATTAACTGCTGTTACTAACTTGAGGAAATAGCTCATCGCCACCACCTCAGATGCATTTGCTTTGCAGAACACTGTAAACATGAAGAAGAGTGCTATTGGTTTTGGCATCCTTATGAAATACAAAGGATTTTGGCAAACTGCAGAGAATCTTCCTCCAGAAACTGCATTGCATTCTTTACCATTCCAGATGTAATGTTGCGGAAATCATATATCCTGTAAACCCCAGTTAGCCAGGTGTCCTCCCAACAACTGCTTATAAAGGAATCTTGCCAACATAGTAATGAAGTCTCATGATGCTGCAGGACTGCTTGTCTTTATCCAGAAACTCCGGGCCTGCAGAGAAATGGGCTTTCTCGAGCTTAATTAGGCCAACATTTGGCAAGAAGTGCCTCAATATGTAGAAACCTCTTCTCCAGAAAGGAACAATCAAATTCTTGTTCCTTATACTTTCTGGAATAATCCATCAGAATGAAGTTCTAGTGAGGCTTCTTATCCAGTAAGCTTCCATTTTTAGCTGCAGTTTTGAAAACTCATCTTGAGAATTTGAAGAGAATAAACAGATTACTTTCATTTCAGAAATAAAAATGTATTCTTGGACTTTGGTAAGTAAAGCAGTGATATTGTAAATAGGTTCATCATAGAGTTGGCAAGAATTATAACCCAATATTTAGTTATGGCCCAAGCTTGGCACTTCCTCCAGTATCTCGTCTTCATCTTTTTTATATTAGAATACAATTACTTTATCTTCTTTGTCTTATTTGGTAAATAAACTAAAAAATAAAAGCCTATGCTTCTGTGTCACTCAGGGTTCTCTAAGTAAAGAGAAATAGGATGTATATATAGAGAGATATATAAGGAATTGGCTTCCATAATCATGGAGGCTGACTGCTTCAAAATCTGCAGTAAACACTGATAAGCTCAAGACCCAAAAGAGCGTAAGATGAAGCTCCAAGCCAAAGTCCAGAAACCTGAAGACCCAGGTTTCTGAGACTGATTAGGTGAGGCTCAATCACATGTGGAGAACAATCTGCTTTAGCCAAAGTCTGTGGGCTTAATATTTACCTCCTCAAGAAACATCTTCCAAGTTGATACATAAAATTAGCTATCATGAGTCCACTGCTTATCAAAATGACACTCATGCACATCTCCTTATATCATACTTAATTACCAAATAAAGACAATAACAAGGACATATGTCCACCTAATATAATATAGCTATTATGTGTCAACTGAAAGTGCACTAATCCTTTCCATAGAAAAGAATACAAAGTCCTAGGTTGTTGTATTGATATATTCTACTTTATATCCAGTAACCTAAATGCATGTGTGTGTATGTGAAATTGCTTCAGTCATGTCCAACTCTTAACAAATTTTTGGACTATAACCCGCCAAGCTTTTCTGTACATGGAATTCTCCAGGAAAGAATACTGGAGTGACTTGCCATGCCCTCCTCCAGGGGATCTTCTCAACCCAGGGATTGAACATGTGTCTCCTGAGTCTCCCACTCTGCAGGCAGGTTTTGTTTTTTTTTTTTTTTTTTTGTTTTTTGTTTTACTGCTGAGCTGCCAAAGAACCCCATAACTTAAATACTATGATGTAAAAATAAAACACTTAAATATTGTAATATAAAGTCAATATATCTAGCATAAGTCAATACGTCTATTGTATATGATAAAGGCGTAAGAGAGGGAAGAAAACAAATGTATATAGTCTCCATATACAACACACTTTTAGCAAAATAAAAAGGAAATATTCATGACAACTACAGTCTTTATTTGTATAACTAGTTATATGGTCATAGCTACTTCCTTCCATTAACTGTTCTGTATTCCCTTTGCCTTCAGGAAGTACCTAAGCTGGTTATAGTTCTTTACCTAGTAGAGTGACCCAAATCTTTATTCTTGAAGGGTCTGAGCCATTAGTAGTCCTATCTGAATTGGATTGCTGTAATTTTCTATTGACTTTAATCACAGGGAATGGTAATACTAAGACATGACAGAGAGCTCTCCTGTATTTCGTATATAGTCTTTCTGACCTCTATAGTAGAGCACCAGCCCGATTTCACTCTGATAGTCAGAATCAATCATTCCAACCAGCAGAGTAACTCCCTGTGTGCTGATACAGAGGCACGAGGAGTCCAACGTGGCCAGGTGGCAGTCTTAACTTCCAGTTCAATAAATCATTAATAAGAAGTTTTCCTTCCTTTGAAACTAAGATCTCTAGGGCAAGAGCATAAGTGATGGGAATAAGAAGCAAATTTTTTCTAGTGGGTTACTAGAGATAATAAATAATGGTGCCATTCTCATGTCTACATCTTTATTCCTAGACCCATAAATTCTGGCTATGGGAAGAAACACCACCATATACTGGATGCTAATTCAAAGCATACACATGCTTCTGGGAAGCTTGCTCCAATTTTGCAAGATACTCCTCCTCGCTGGCTGAGTCTTCAAAAGGTCATTCTACTCTTCTACCAAGCTAACTGCTTTAGGACAGTGGTGAACATGGTAAGACCAATGAATCCTATGAGCATAAACCCAAGTTTTGCACTTTCTTTGGTGTGAAAAGAGTTCCTGGCTCAGAAGCAATAATGCATGAAATATCTTGATGGTATTATGGCACTGTCTATGTTCAGGGACAGTAGTTTTGTCAAAAGCAGTGAACACATGGGAAGAAAATCCTTATCCAGCATGAGTATCTAGTCCAATAAGAACCATCCTCTGCGGTTTCCATGAGAAAATTTAAGTAGTTCTTTTGGGTTATAGTGTGCTTTGTCATGTGTCACATTTTTGTATCTCATCTTTAGGGATCTGCTTGTACTTGAGCCTGGTTATAGGGTCTAGAACCCAAGAGAAGTGATGGAAATGGGTTGTGAGGAGAATCATCATTATCTTACCAGACAACTTCCTCAGAGGAGGCCATTAGAGTTTCCTCAGGCAAATGAAGTATTAATCCCCTTAGACAGTGCTGGGGAAGCTAATTCTACCAGCAAAGAAAAGTCATCAGAATTTAGGAGTTTGATATGCCCACATTCATCAGTTATCTTCCCCTCCCCTTCTGAGCAAATACCATCACTTTAAGAGCAGACACTGGGAATTCAATTTACATTCTTAGCCATTAACAGGTTGAGATTATGAATTTGTTTTTTAGCAATCTCAGCCCTGCAGCCACAGGAGAAAAACATTGCTTTCAGGGCAGACATAAAAGCTTTTAGATTACTTATGTGGTACTTGAGCTGGGAATTTCAACCCCTAAGTTCATCTTTTTTTCTTTCCCCATTTATTCCAACATTAGGAATAACCCACCAATCCCATTACATCCAATTGTTTGACAAAAATGTTCTAAAATTATTAACACTATCACTCAATCCTTGCTTTGTATAAGTGTTTAATTGGGGGTATCCTTTTGTTGGCTTCCCTGGTGGCTCAGTTGGTAAAGAATCCAGCTGCAATGCACGAGACCCAGGTTTGATCCTTGGGTTGGGAAGATCACCAGAAGAAGGAAATGGCAACCCACTCCAGTATTCTTGTCTGGGAAATACCATGGACAGAGGAGTCTGGCAGTCTACAGCCCATGGGGTTATAAGAGTCGGACGTTAATTAGCAACTAAATCACCACTATTTCCAGATCATGTCATGGCTATCAATACTTTTTGAATACTGAAAATAGAGTCATTCGTATCTTTCAATCTGATCAGATTAGAGAGCCAGTTGCAGAACCCAATTCCAAACCAATTCAGAATCATTCTCTAGAACAAGTCTTGGTACCAACAGCAGTATTAGAGTTTTCCAGAGAAACAGAAAAAATTATTTATATATATATATATATATATATATATATATATATATATATATCACTCTTGACTCACTCCATTATGGAAGCTGGCATTCAGTTATTATAGATGGCCCATAAGGCTGGATTGCAGGGTCAATAATCCAGTTCTCATCTTCAGACTAACTGGCTAAAGACACAAGAGACCTGATGGTGCAGATGAAGTCTGAAGACAGAAGCCTAGATGATTCCCTCTTGGTCTGGGACACTATTATTTTTTGTTCTACCCAAGACTTCAGGTAAGTATATGAGACTCACTCACAATATGAGAGGTAGTCAGTTTTATTCATTGGTTGCCAAGTTAAGTGTTCTTCTCATCCCCAAATACCCCCCAATTTGACACATGCAATTATATGTCACAACATCTACATTTAAAAAGTTATAGAAAACATCTCATAACTGAAATTAAACCAATTTCTATTGGATTCTTAAATTTGATTCTTTCAACATCTAACACCAGTCTATTTGATAGTGAAAGGGTCTTTTTACATTCTAAAATAAAAGTATTTTTCTTAGGAACTTATTTAGTAGCAAAAAGTACCTGATATTACTACTGGTAACTATGTAATAGTTTTATGAGTGTGTGTGTGTGTGTGTGTGGGCATGCCTGTGCACAATTAATAGCAATGTAGTAAATTTATGAGCATGCAAATACAGATACATTAAAACTGACACATTTGTAGATAAAGTTTTCTAATTATACGGGCCAATATTTTATTTTTTCTCCTTCAAGGGCACCTCTTTCTCAACTCACTACTTGGAAGTTGATATTGTTCAGCATCCTGTTCACACCATACATACCCAAGGTTTAACCAACCCTTCATTCTTTCAGAAATGTCTAAGAGTCTGCTATATTCTGCATACTGAGTACAAGCTGGACATTAAATGTATCCCCCATGACTAAATAGACCCATTGCAATAGATTGTAATACAGGAGTAAATCAAATGTTCATACAAATAAACTGTAATCAGATCTATAAAAGAAAGGAATATAATGCCTTAAGAGAATATAAAAGAATTGTAACTAAGCTGGAAAAATTAAAGACATACTAAACAGATGTTTTGTATAAAATAAAATGAAACTGTATCAATAATATACAATTAACTTAGATGAAAGGTTAGAGGACTACAGAAGCATATCCCAGCCATAGAATAGCATGTATAAGGCCACTCTATCATTCCATGTGTGCATACTAAGTCACTTT